>NW_004949109.1:49003-58308 GCF_000317375.1 Microtus ochrogaster | reverse complement strand
CACACACACACACACACACACACACACACACACACACACACATACGACCAATAAATCTGTGTTCTGACAACTGGTGTTTCAGACCCCAGGGAGATCCTCTGTTGGTCAACTGAATATTGACAATATGTAAACAAAATGCAACACAGTGGAGCATAGAACTGGATCAATTTTCCTGTTCACATTGCTGAAAATGTTATCCAAGTCACTGTAGATCAGCCAGATGCTGACACAGACCTTCACCCGTGCCCAGACACCCAGTCCATGTTCATTCTCCACTGCACCCTCCAGTTCCTCCACAGATGGCCCCTGCACTGCTCTCCTTCACCAGAGATTCATTTGTCACGAGACTTTTCATGAAAGGGGATCCTATGCCATAGGCACTGTCTGTGTTGTCTGAAAATGTGTCTATGTTTTATATTCATAGTAACACATGTGACCAGAGGACGTTTATTTCACTGTGTGTCATTACTCCATTATCTGACCACGTCTGCACCCTATGTGTTTATTCAATGGACACTTGAGTTGTTCCTAGCGTTGGTTTTTGTGGACTGTTTCTAAGAACATTCTCATACAATGTACGTGTTTAGTCATTTCTAGGGTTGGAATTTCTGAGTTACCTCACATAGATTACTTAAAACCAAACTTTTGGTTAGATGTATCACATGCTTGTGATTCAACACTTGGGAGGCTCAAGAATTTCCTGGTTCAAGGTTAGGCTGGGTTCCATGAGATGTTGAGCACAAACAATAATCAAAGGAGCAAAGATCTCTGTGGTATTGTGTCCATTTTCTCCCTCCACAGAGGTTGCTTCACATTCTGGCTGCAGAAGATCTTGTCCATTCCTTACATTAGACACTGATGATTCTCGTGGGTATGAAAACCCAAAGCTTTAGTTGAGGAGTGTCTTTCAGATTGACCAGCACCTGAGAGAAAAAGACAGAATTAGGAGAAAGAAATTTTGCCCCTTTTTGATGTGGATTTCAGAAAGCTAGGAGACCCCACCAAACCTAATGGAGGCTTGACTGATAGACAATGCTCTAGGAATTCTGGAAAGAAAAGCTCATTATCTTAAGGTGAACTTATCCTCCTAAGTGTGGTCTCCTAGCCAGGTCCCTTACCTCCCCACATGATTAACCCTCAAAGGAGGAGCTAAGAGCATTCTCCGCTTGAGGTAGCTTCCATTCCTTCTGTCATAGTTGACCCCAGAGGGTGTGTCTAAGTCGCCGGCTGTGGGGCTGGACATTCAGCGCAGCAGTACTCATTTAGATTGTGTGAGGTCATGAGTTCAATACCAACTACCACAAAAAGTCATTCAATCAACCAATCAGTTAATCAATTAAACTCTGCTACCTTGTCTACCTTCCTTATAGTTCTAGTTTGTCCTTCTGTCTCCAAGCTGGGTGCACAGCACATGCAGGGCTGTGAGATCTTCCTGGTAGACCAGCTTTTTGCTTGTGATGGCGACTCCTGCCTTACTCCCACTTCCTGTATATTAGCATGGGTGTCCTGCATCCTTTTCATGTCTTTCTACTTCCTTTTACTTTTCCCCTATCTAGGCCTGACCATTTAAGGTATGTTTCCTGTACAGTTAGGTGGTTAGATTTTGAAAATCCAGTCCAGGCAGAAAGCAATATTGTATTAGTTCAGTCCCAGCACTAGAGAGGAAGGCAGATCTCTGTGTGCTCCCAGGAATCATGGTAGCACTAATAATAAAAGCCCAGAGGCAGATACTGGGGTTCTAACTGAAGATCAGAAAAGCAAAGATTCCAGCCACTGGCTCTTACTTCTACCTCAGAACAAAATGGGTGGTCCTGTCTCCATGAATCCTAGACAGAGACTGAGCCTGAGACCTGTCTCCTCCCATCTCACATTCCTCTCTAGTGCTGGGATTAAAGGCATGTACCATTGCCACCAGCCTCTATGGCTAACTAGTGTGCTGCTGGGATTAAACATGTGTGCCACTACTGCCTGGCCTGTATGGCTGACTAGTCTGTCTGCTTTGCCCTCTAATCTTCAGGCAAGCTTTATTTATTAAAACACAAATAATATACCACTATATTTCCACTTTTGTCTGAAATAGAAAAGAAGGCTATAATTAATATAAGAAAAAGTATATACAAGAATTATAAAAACTTTATATAATAGATAGGCAATAAATATATCAACAATGTCTAGTCCATTTGCATTTGATAAATTGAGAGAAAATGCTCCATATGTATCCTATCTTGATAAGTCTAGAAGTTTGTACCTAATTCACTTTCTATTCAAATTTACATCATCGAATTATCTTTTATGTCTCTTAATCTTTTACACTTTACACCTCTCTGGTAAGATTGTTTTCTGAGTCTGGTAAGCAAGGAAAACTTTAATTATCTAGTCTTCAACTACCTCAGAGACCTGAAAAGGAAATACTATTAGCTGAGTAAGCAGGAAGTGCAAGCAAGCGACTTCCAAAAAGATGTGAGAAATGATAGAAACATATGGCTGCCTGGACAGTCACCCAGAGTTCCTCTGCAATGTTGGGGCATCCATCTTTGGCCTACAGGCATAGAATATTCAACATACTTTTCTTTGAAGCAGGATATTCTGAAGGGCTGTCTAGCCTTGTCTTGATAATATTTGGCTATCATTCTCTTTTGTTCCCTGCTTGCATAGTTAGGACAGCATACCCTCAGCTAGTCAAGGTAAGGACACTTTCTTGCCCAGTGATCTACTTTTTCACTAAGCAGGAGAGCTGGCTCTGTGGTTAAGAGCACTGTCTGTTCTTCCAGAAGTTCTGAGTTCAATTCCCAGCAACCACATGGTTACTCACAACCATCTATGGTGATATGTGATGCCCTCTTCTGGCCTGCAGGTGTCCATGCAGATACAACACCATATACATAAATAAAAAATAAATACTTAAAAAAAAGAAAGTAAACTCCATAGCTGGGTGGTGGTTGTGCACACCTTTAATTCTAGTGCTCAGGAGGCAGAGACAGGCGAATCTCTGTGAGTTCAAGGCCAGCCCGATCTACAAGAGCTGGTTCCAGGACACACTTCCAAAGCTATAGAGAAACCTTGTCTCAACAAACAGAAAACAAACAATCAAAAAAAGATAAACTCCATGTGGAATTTCTTTGATGCCCATCATCTTCTCTAAAGTACATTGGTGCTGCCGGGAACAGGCGTATCTCATAATCATAAAAAAGAGTCTTTGTTATTAGAACAGTGTAAATGCCATAATCTGTAGATCTTTGAAGTGTTTGAAGATGACCTGTCTATCTAAAACATATTTTTGTTTGATCTTGAAAGCTTACCTAATGTGACTACAAGTTAAATTGTAATAGGCAATTACCTACTAAACTACATCTCCTTATTATCCTAAGCAGTTGGTAATGATAATTTTCAAGGACTGGAAATTTGTATCACATTGTTAAATGACTTGTATATGTACAATACCTTGGGCAAGAATAGAAATGTATGTATAAGCCGGGCGGTGGTGGCGCACGCCTTTAATCCCAGCACTCGGGAGGCAGAGGCAGGCGGATCTCTGTGAGTTCGGGACCAGCTTGGTCTACAGAGCTAGTGCCAGGACAGGCTCCAAAGCCGCAGAGAAACCCTGTCTCGAAAAACCAAATAATAATAATAATAATAATAATAATAATAATAATAAAATAAAATAAAAAAAGAAATGTATGTATAGTTCTGACAACTATAATACTCTATTACTATACTACAACTACCAATGTATGTTCTAACAAAATTAATCTCAAATTTGTTTCAATATATATGGCACCTACATCACCTGGAACTGCGATTGGGCAAGGGTCTGGGGATTAAAAAACACACAGAGACATGGGTCACTCCTGAAACAAGAATGCTAATTTTATTGTGTCTCAGGGCAGCTCTCCTTGACTAATGGCCACACCCTAGCTCCCAGGATTTTTCAGCTGCAAGCCCACCAGAAACCACATCAGGAACTCATGAGGGTCTCTTGCTCAGAGCAACTGCAAACATAGGAAAACAAGTTGTTTACTCCAGCAGGCAAGGGGTCATAGAAAGTTTAGGGTCTTAGGGCCCATAGCCCCCGACAAATACACAAAATGTATATATAGTCTACAAAAGTACGAGCCAATGTAAAGCATTTAAAACTAGTAGTTGCTTTTAAGAGTAGATTCAATAATGTACCTTTTTATTTTATATCCACATCTTCCCTTTTTTCTTTTTAGAGTAGATTCAGTAGCCTACTCGTTTATTCTATCATATCTATATCCACTTTTTTCTCTTCAAAGCAAGAATTTTGAATCTAATTTCCTTTTTTCAGCTTTTTTTCCTGACCTTTACCAATAACAACTTGTAGCCAGTTCCCCTAAACAATGAAAAATATCCATAACCTAATAAAAGACCAAAAACTACCCACACCACCTCTTGGGAATCTGGGCATGGTGTTTTTAAATTTACTTCCTGCTGTCTGGGGGCAAGGGCATCTTTAGGGGATCCTGAAAAGAAAAAATTTGGGATAATTGTCAAGTCCTGGAAGAGATAGTTGTAACATTTGTTGTCCAGTCCCTGCATAATGGGAAAGTGCAGGGCTTGTCTCAAGTCCTGGCTGGAGTAGTGTGTGAGGCTGGATCATCTCAGCCAGCCACCTTGAAATTGTTCTGAGCAGTTTTTAGTCCAAAGCTGATCTTTAGGTGGTGTTTTTCAACTTAGCGGTATTATCATAGTCCTGGAGGAATCATCGTTGTGGGGCCCCATCCTCATTTGGAGACTTCAAAGGTCACTGTTAGGTGTGGTCATGGTTCACTGCCGAAAACTGATAGAGACTCAGATCTGAAGTCATACAGAGGAAGCTAAATGAAGCCTTTTTCTAGAGTTAGTTAGTCCTCTACATAACTGTTAATATCATGACAAAAACTTTAAATACCTATATACTAATCTTATAAATATTGAGATAATATTTATGCCTAAAAAAGCTGTTAAAAATTCAAAATCAAACCAAAATATTATGAGATTAGTGGCAATAAAATAGTTCTTAAATTTTTTTCTGTCCCATATTAATAACCTGATCTACACAGCAAGTTCCAGGATATCCAAGGCAGCATAGTGAGACCCTGTCTGAAATGAAAACAAAATAATTTAGCCTGGCGTGCAAGTGATTATGTCTGGAATCCCAGTTCTGGGGAGGCTGAGGAAAAAGACCAAGAGTTCAAAGTCACCCTGGCTGCAAGACACCCTGTGTACAAAATAACCACTGGGGGAGGGTGTGTGTGTGTGTTTCTATGTGTGTGTGTGTTGGACTTAAGACCTTTTCATAAAAGCTGCATTTTTCTCTCCTTAAGATTTGTGCAACATTAAGCCGGGCAGCGGAGGTACATACCTTTAATCCCAGCACTCGGGAGGCAGAGGCAGGCAGATCTCTGTGAGTTTGAGGCCAGCCTGGTCTACAAGAGCTAGTCCCAGGACAGGTTCCAAAGCTACAGAGAAACCCTGTCTTGAAAAAACAAACAAACAAACAAACAAACAAACAAACAAACAAACAAACATATTTGCACAACATTGGATTTTATAGCTTCTTTCATCAGTGTTTAATATAAATTGCTATTTTTTAAAGATTTATTTTATTTATTATGTATACAGTGTTCTGTCTGTATGTATGCTTGCTGGCCAGAAGAGGGCATCAGATCTCATTACAGATGGCTGTGAGCCACCATGTGGTTGCTGGCAATTGAACTCAGGACCTCTGGAAGAACAGTCAGTGCTCTTAACTCTGAGCCATCTCTCCAGCCCCTAAATTGCTATTTTTTAAAATCTTTTTTCCAGTATGTTATGTCAAAACCTTTGTAGCAATTGAATCTCACATAGATTTGGGAATCAATAATTCCTTTCCCTCCCAGAACCCAGCACTGGTTGCCTGACACACATGGTAGGAAGTCAATAAGTATCTGTTAACCTAATATGAGACACTTAATTTTTGGAGCTGGACATATGGCTCAGCAGTTAAGAGCTCTGACTGATCGTCTGGAGGACTTGGGTTTGATTCTCAGCACCCATGCAGCTGCTGCTCACAGCCACCTGTAACTCCAGTTCCAGGGATCTGTTGCCCTCTTCTGACCTCTGAGGACAATAGGCATGTTCGTGGTGCCCTTAACATGGGCTACAGGCAAAATATCCATAAACATAAAATTAGAAATTATTTTTGAGACAGATTTTTCTCTGTAACTTTGGCTATCCTGGTACTCTCTTTGTAGACTAGGCTAACCTTAAACTCACAGAGATCTGCTTGCTTCTGCCTCCTGAGTGCTGGGATTAAACGTATACACTACCATCCCTAGAGATAATTTTTTTTAAAAAAATGCCTACCTTAATAAGACTCTTAAAACCATTGTTTATTTGTTTGTTTCCCTATTGAGACAGGAGGGAGGGAGGGAAAGGAAGAGAGAGAGAGAGAGAGAGAGAGAGAGAGAGAGAGAGAGAGAGAGAGAGAATATGTGTTGTGGCAGGTATATAGAGGTCAGATTTCTTGGTTCTACAGATCAAACTCAGGTCATCCGTTTACCTGGCAGGTGCTTTACCTGCTGATCATCTCACTGTGGCAACGGTGTCCATCTTTTGAGGGACAGCTGACAGGTTACTCCTGGACAGTGTTTAAATTCACAGCTAGGAGACAGCACTTACACACCATAGAATCAGATAAGTGTACAGTGCAATATGGAGAATAAAGGAAATCAGGGGACAACAGGCCATGGATGGGGGCAGCCCGAGCTTTCCTCTAGTCCTTCTGGAAGAGTCTTCATTCAGGGAGTGGGGAATAACTCCTGACTACCACAGAAGATCTCTATTCATGACACAATGGAAACACTTTCTCAGGGCCTATGTCCTCAAATCAAGCTCCCACATGATTCTGGGTGAAATCTTTCCTAACCTTCCCTTATTAGGGGGAAGTGGGTAGCAGCTGGACTAGATCTTCACTCCAGAGGCTCAGGTTCATGGCGACTGAGAACTCACCATGTGTCTGCTTCCATTTCCTTCAGATCTCCTGCTCTCAGTAACCAGGGAGTCCCTTCTGGGCATTGGTGGAAGGCAAGGAAGTAGCCAGTGAGAAGACAGCTTTTAGGACTGTCACCTTCCCTGCTCTGCAGAAAGGGAGACACTGTTGGCACAATTTCTCAGTCCCCTATGCTGTAACCTGTTCCATAGCCGTGCCCTGCCCTGCCCTATGTCCTCTGTGAGACCAGAAGAGAAACCCGCATTGCCCTGACAGCCAAAGTTCTGTGCTCAGCTTCCCGAGTTCTGCTTCTTCCAAACTGCTTGCGGTTTGACCAGGTGGTTCCCTGTCAACCAAGCAGCTCTTTAGTGCTGTCTAAGGACAGTCTCTAAGACATCGTGTTCAGAATGTCCCACTTTCGTCGTCGTGGTGTGGGAGTGGTACCAATAACGTGTCACCATTATACAAGTCCTTAGGATTTTGTTTTCATGAATATTTTGTTTTCCAGCCAAGGGAGCGTCCAGCGGAGCTTTCCAGAAACTTGAGAACTTAAATCTTTCAATGAATCACAAGATCACAGAGGAAGGGTACAGAAATTTCTTTCAAACCCTGGACAACCTGCCAAACTTGAAAGTTCTGAGCATCTGCAGGAGTCTCCCAGAACGCATCCAAGTTCAGGCCACCACTGTCAAGGCTCTGAGTCAGTGTGTGTCCCGACTGCCCAGCCTCACCAGGCTGGAGATGCTCAGTTGGCTCCTGGATAAAGAGGATCTGAGGGTGATTACTGCTGTGAAGGAAAGGCACCCTCAGTCCAAACGCTTGATTGTCTTCTGGAAATGGATAGTGCCCTTCTCTCCTGTCATCCAGAAGTAGCAGATGGAGCTGAAGGCTACTGGAAGTTCTAAATACCTAATTTCCTAATACATTTTACTCTTGTTGAGTATGGTGGTACACACCTGTACTATCATCTGATGTGGGATTCCCCTCTGTATGCTGTGAATATGTTTTATTACCATTGGTTAATAAAGAAGCTGCTTCCAGCCTATTGCAGTGCAGAATAGAGCAAGGTGGGAACTCTAAGCAGAGATAGAGGAGAAAAGAAGGCAGAGTCAGAGAGACACCATGTAGCTGCAGAAGGAAACAGATGCCTAGGAACCTTACCAGGAAAACTACAGTCCCTATAGTAAAATACAAAATAATGGAAATGGGTTAATTTCAGATATAAGAGCCAGCTAGAAATATGCTTAAGTGATTGGCCAAGCAGTGCTGTAATTAATATAGTTTCTGTGTGATTATTTTGGGTCTGGATGTCCAGGAATGAACAGCCTCCACCTACTTTCACTTTTTGGGAGACTGAGGTGGGAGAATCAAGAGATTCAGGCCAGCCTTGGTTATACAGGAAGATCCTGTCTCAAATCCAAAGGCATAACTATCATATTAAATGATATTCATTAGCTGTGTAGGCTGGTATTTTTTTAAAGCTTGCATACTCATCACTGAACATATGATGCACTATGATGCGCAGTCCTTACAGGGTCCTCATGTCTATTGAAAGTCTGCAGAGCCCCACTGAGCTATGACAAGCAGACCTTGGCAATCCTTGTATAGTCCTCCTTTCTAAAGAATAGAGCTAGTCAAGTTCATTCCTAGAACCGTACCAATGTCAACAGGAAGGGATGGGGAAAGGAACATGATCTGTGTAAAAGTCACAACATAGATGGAGTATTTGATGGAGGTAAGAAATGGCCAGTTTAAGGATGAGTCAGTCCCACATACAATGAAGCACAAGTCGACTTTACCACAGGACACAGACGACTCTTTCCAGAGATGCTCTTCAGTCTTCTCAGGGCTTCTGTGCACTCAGCAGCCTCGGTGTGGTCATGCTTGCTCACACCATCTCTCATCCATGGCCAACGTGAGGAAAACTTTGGACTTAGAGAAAACTGTGTTTGTTCCAGAGACTTTTGAGTGTTTTGCATGTACTGTAGTGGCTTTAAGTTTTTCTTTCTTTTTTCTTTTTGTTGTGTTGAGACAGGGTTTCACTATGTAACTTTCAATGACATGGAACTGAATACATAGACCAGGTCTACCTGGAACTCACAGAACTCTGCCTGTCTTTGCTTCCTGAATATTGGGATTTTTAAAATAATAGTTATAAATACATTAAGGATTTCATGGGTCTGTTAACTTGACTATGATAGTGATTTATCATTTTATGTTTATAAGAGTCTCATGTCTATGGGGTGTACTCACTCATAATTGGTTTCTAGCCACAAATAAAGGTCAGTGAGTCTTTATTTTGATATCCTAAAGAAGCTAAATAAGAAGGTGAACC
>NW_004949109.1:37455-48120 GCF_000317375.1 Microtus ochrogaster | reverse complement strand
TTCAACTTAAATATCATGTGCTTTTAATTTATCTGTTATAGCTCAATAAACCTGGACAAATATTATTTACAAACAGCTTTATATATTTTTAAAGCTTTGGTTATATCTGGGTAGTGATTTGGGAAGTATTCTTACTTTTAATTCTACCCATTTCTGTGCTATTATTATTTTACAATTCTCTGTGTTATTTTCATGCTTAAAATAAAAATTTGGGACTTGAGAGATGGCTGGGTGTTTAAGAAGACTTGTTGTTTTCACAGAGGACTTGTATTTGTCTCCCAGCTCTCCAGACAGCCTATCTCTATAGAAACAGCCCTAGATAGCCTATAGAAACAAGACACGTATGTTGTCTTGTTTATTATCTGATTTGATAGTTGATACGTTTGTAGTCAGAAATGTTTAGACATTACATCAGACTCCAGTGAGAAGACAGAAATGGCAGGTCATTCTTTCCAGGTAGCAAGGTGAAGTTATGCTTGACAATAAGCTGTACAAGCAGTGCTTTCACTAACGAGATCGACAAATCAGTAATTAATAATTAATATTCTGTTATTATACTTCATTGCTAGTAACTCTGATGGAGCTCACTACTGACCTCTAGGAACCACTTGTGTCGTCTGCTCTAAGGGCATCGCTCCTGGATTCCTCCTCAGAGAGCTCCTATTCAGCCCTATGCTGTTTTTCTTCAATCTACTAGGAGAATCTGAGTTCTCCTGACTCTGTGTAAGTGCACTTCCTGGGAGACCTCTTCAAGCTGAGTGGCTTTAAGTTCCATGCCTGCACTACCTCCTCTATCTCCAGCTCTAGTCCTGAACTCCACTATATAACCCTATTAGGCATCGCAGATTTCACATCTGCAAAGCTGACCCTGACCTTCCCCTTCACTGCAGTCCTCTCATTGTGCACTTCCATCTTTGAAACTCCCTCTTGACTCCTCAAGTTGCTTAGGGAAACCCTTGAACTTGCCCTTAGCTTTTCTCTTTCTTAGTCCATATCTAAGCTAGTGACAAATCCTGGCACTTACTTGCAAAATAATCTGATCTATCTGGGCAGTGGTGTCTCACACCTTTAATTCCAGCCCTTGGGAGGCAGAGGCAAGTGTCCATTTGTGTATTAGAGGCCAGCCTGGTCTACATGGTGAGCTCCACACTAGCCAAGACTACATAGTGAGACCCTGTCTCCAAAACAAAAGAACACCCAGCAGATTCTGTCTGGTTGACCTGCCTCCTTTTCTGAAAGCAGTGGCGTATTTTCACCATGCTGTCAAATGCTCCCACTGGAAGTCAGATCATGTTCTCCCTCTGCCTTACTATTCTTCATTGGATGCTCAGCTTAAAGTAAACACTGTCAGCTCAACAGTGGGCTACATAAGGCCTGAACCTTGACCTCCCTTTATGCTGTCTCCTTAATTTCTCCTCTTAGCCTGAATACACTGGCTTCCTTGTTCTTCCTGAATATTCAATATATATTCTTGTCCAATGATTTTTGTAGCGGTCCTCTCCCTTTCTTAGAAATTTTTCCCTTGCTATATTTAGATACAGTTTGTGTTCCCCACAGGTTCATGTGTTGACATGTAATGCCATTATGAGATTCTAGGAGTGGGAACTTAATCTATTGTGTTTAGAGTTGGACCTTTTGGAAGGTGATTAGGAAAATACCATTAGGGTAAATGAATACCAGTGGCTTGCTAAAATAGATCAAACACACACACACACACACACACACACACACACACACACACACACCTGCCTTGTTTCTGTGAGATGGAATCTCTGTCTGAATCTGGAGTTCTCTCTTTTTCTCTCTCTCCCCCTCCCCCCTCTCTCCATCTCTCTTTTCTATTGGTGGCCAGAAAATTCCAGATCTCATTCTGTCTCTGCCTGCTTTAGTCCCAAGTTCTTGTGATACATACATGTGATGACACCCAACTTATGTGGGTGCTGGGAATCTGGACTCTAGTTCTCATGCTTGTGCAGCAAGAATTTTGCCCACTGTGCCATCTTCTCAGAATCCCCTATTTTCTTTAGAACCCATCAAGTGTCCTTAGTGTTTTCACCTCTCAGCCTAGGGTCATCTAATAGAGTCTCAATTGAGGGATTTGTAGACCGAAGCTTCTGTCCTGCCTGGTTCTGCAGCCATTTAGTCCCAAAGAAACACCCTGAGGCTTATATTGATTATAAACTGTTTGTACTGTTAGTTCAGCCTTATTTTATTAACTGGATCTTAAAACTTAACCCATAATTTTTTCTATATTTAGCCATGTGGCTTGGTACCTTTTCTCAGTAAGGCATTCTCATCTTGCTTCCCCTGCATCTGACTGGTGACTGACTCTCTGCCTTTCCTCTTCCCAGAATTCTCCTAATCTAGTGTCCCTGCCTATACTTCCTGCCTGACTACTGGCCAATCAGTGTTTTATTAAACCAATATGAGTATCAAATCTTCACAGTGTAGAAGTGCTTTATCCCACAGCAGAATTGGCTTGTGTCCATGTCTGTGAGAAATTTTCTTGGTTTGTGATTGATGTGTATGGCAGTTTGATGTAATTGATGCCCAAAGGGAGTGGCTCTATTAGAAGGTGGGACTTTGTTACAATAGGTATAGAGTTGTTGGAAGAAGTCTGTCACTGTGGGTTAGGTTTTGAGGTCTCATATGAACAGTGTCCCAATTCACTTCCTGTTTTCCTCGATCAATTGTAGAACTCTTAGCTTTTTCTCCAGCTCTATGTCTGCCTGCACACCACCATGTCCCACCATGGTGATAATGGTCTGAACCTCTGAATTGTAAGTAAGCAAATCCCTCAAATTAAATGTTTTTCCTTATAAGAGTTTCTATGGTCATGGTGTCTCTTCACAGCTATAGAAACCCTAACCAAGACAATGTGGGAGCTCCTATCTACTAGGGTGGTACCACCCTTAGCCAGGTGGGCCATTGCTGCATAAGAAGTCAGCTAAGCATGAGCCAGAAGGGGGACAAGCTAGTAAATAGCATTTCTCCATGGTCCATTCTTCAGTTTCTGCCAGGCTCCTGCTTTGAGTTCCTTGACTTCCCTCAGTGATGGATTGTTATATGGAAAGGTAAACTGAAATATATAAACCCTTTCCTTCCCTAAATTTCTTTTAGTTATAGGGTTTATTACTGCAACAATAAAAAACCAAACTAGAACAGAACTTTGTTGGGGTGGAATCTTGATGTGATGGACCTGGCCATGTGGCTTTTTACAACTTTGGACTATGCTGCCAGAATATTTTTTTATTTATTCTTTTCAATTGAGTTATACATTTCCCCCTACTCCTCTTCATTCCTCTCCTCTCCCCTTCCCCCTGTTCCCACAGTGTAGTAATAGGGGCGGTGGGGCCCCAGCACCCCAGCCGCACCCCGGCCGCCTCCGGCTAGCTTATGCCCCGAAATAATTACACAGACACTGTATTCTTTTAATCACTGCTTGGCTCTTTAGCTCTAGCCCTTTTCTCGGCTAACTCTCGCACCTGGACTAACCCATTTCCAATCATATGTGTCGCACCCCAAGGTGCGCTTACCGGGAAGATTCTAGCCTACGTCCATCCTGGGTCGGAGCTTCATCGTGTGTGCCTCAGAGAGCAGAGCTCTTGCCTCTGCCCGCTAGAGTGGAGTATCGTGTCTCTCTGAGGCGTCTGCCTCCTAGAGGAGAGCTGTCGAGTCTCTGACCTCACTTCCTCTTCCGCCCAGCATTCTGCTCCTCCCACTTACGTTCTAACCTATCAGGGCAAGCAGCTTCTTTATTTAATCAACCAATGACCTTCCTCCATCACCACAGTCCCAATTTACTCAGGAGATCTTGTCTTTTTCTTCTTCCTTGGTGGATCCATTTTTGCCCCTTCTAGGGTCTTTTTGGTTGTCTAGATTCTCTGGGGTGGTGGATTGTAGGCTGGTTATTTTTTGCTATGTGTAAAGCCATTTATGAGTGAGTACATATTATATTTGTCTTTCTGAGTCTGGGTTACCTCACTCAGTATTTTTTTTTTTAGTTCTGTTCCTTTGCCTGCAAATTTCAAGGTATTTTTTTTTTATCACTCAGTAGTTAGTACTTTATTTTATAAATTTGCCACATTTTCCTTATTCATTCTTCAGTTGAGGGACATCTGGGTTGTTTCCAGGTTCTGGTTATTATGAATAATGCTGTTATGAACATAGTTGAGCAAATGCTTTTGCAGCATGATTGGGCACCTCTTGGGTATATTTCCAAAAGTGGTATTGCTAAGTCTTGAAGTAGATTGATTCCTAAGTTTTTGAGAAATCACCAAACTGATTTCCACAGCGATTATACAAGTATGCAATCGCACCAGCAGTGGAGGAGTGTTCTCTTTACTCCACATCCTCTCCAGCATAAGCTGACATCGATGTTTGTGGTTTTTGGCCATTCTGACAGATGTAAGATGGTAAGATGATATTTGCATTTCTCTGATGGCTAAGGATGTTGAGCATTTCCTTAAATGTCTTTCGGCCATTTGAGATTCCTCAGTTGAGAGTTCTCTGTTTAGATATATATTCTATTTTTTGTTAGATTATTAGTTCTTTTGATGTCTAGTTTCTTGAGTTCTTTGTATATTTTAGAAATCAGTTATTTATCAGATGTATTGAGGAAGATCTTTTCCCATTCTGTAGGCTGCTGTTTTGTCTTGTTGACTGTGTCCTTTGCTTTACAGAAGCTTCTCAGTTTCAGGAAGTCCATTTATTAATTGTTTATCTCAGTGTCTGTGCTACTGGAATTATATTTAGGAAGTGATCTCCTGTGACAATGTGTTCAAGGCCACTTTCTTTCTCTTCTGTAAGGTTCAGTGTGGTTGGTTTTATGTTGAGGTCTTTGATCCATTTGGACTTGAGTTTTGTGCATGGCAATCGATACGGATCTATTTGCATTCTTCTACATGTTGACATCCAGTTATGCCAACACCATTTGTTGAAGATGCTTTCTTTTCTCCATTTTATAATTTTAATTGAAAAATCATATGTTCATAGGTGTGTGGACTGATATCTGGGTCTTCAATTTGATTAAATTGGTCCTCCTGTCTGTTTTTATGCCAATACCAAACTGTTTTCATTACTATAGCTTTATAGTAGAGTTTGATGTCAGGGATAGTGATGCCTCCAGAAGTTTCTTTATTGTACTGGATTGTTTTGGCTATCCTGAGTTTTTTTTTTGGTTTTCTATATGAAGTTGAGTAATATTCTTTCAAGGTCTGTAAAGAATTTTGCTGGGATTTTGATGGGCATTGCAATGAATCTGTAGATTGCTTTTGATAAGATTGCCATTTTTACTGTGTTAATTATACATATCCAAGAGATGGGAGATCTTTCCATTTTCTGATTTTTTTCTTTGATTTCTTTCTTCAAAGATTTAGAGTTCTTGTCGTAAAGGTCTTTCATTTGTTTGGTTAGAGTTACACCCAAGATATTTTATATTATTTGTGGCTATTGTAAAGGGTGAAGTTTCTCTGATTTCTTTTTCAACCTGTTTATCATCTGTATGTAGGAGGGCTACTTTTTTTTTAAAGTTTGTTTTGTATCCTGGTACATTACTGAAGGTGTTTATGAATTGTAGAAGTTCCCAGGTAGAATTTTTGGGGTCATTTATGTATACTATCATATCATCAGCAAATAATGGAAGTTTGACCTTCTTCTTTTCCAGTTTGTATCCTCTTAATCTCCTTTTGTTGACTTACTACTCTAACTAGAACTTAAAGTACTATATTGAATAGATATGGAGAGAGTGGACAACCTTGTCTTGTTTCTGACTTCAGTCTGATCACTTTGAGTTTCTCTCAATTTAGTTTGATGTTGGCTGTTGACTTGCTTTATATTGCCTTTATTATGTCTAGGTATGTTTCTTGTATCCTTGCTCCCTCCAAGACCTTTTTCATGAAGGGGTGTTGAATTTTTCAAAGTCTTTTTCAGCATCTATTAAGATGATCATGTGGTTTTTCTCTCTCAGTTTGTTTATATGGTGGATTACCTTGATGGATTTTTATATGTTGAACCATCCCTGCATCACTGGGATGAAACCTACTTGGTCATGGTGGAAGATTTTTCTGATGTGTTCTTGGTTTTGGTTTGTCAATATTTTATTGAGTATTTTTGCATCAATGTTCATGAGGAAGATTGGTCTGTAATTCGGTTTCCTAGTTGTGTCTTTCTGTGGTTTGGGTATCTGAGTAACTGTAGCCTCATAAAAAGAGTTGGCAATGTTCTTTCTGCTTATATTGTGTGGAACAATTTGAGGAGTATTGGTATTACTTCCTCTTTGATAACCTGGTAGAATTCTGCACTGAAACCATCTAGTCCTGGACTTTTTTTTGTTTGTTTAGGAGACTGTTGATTGTTTCTATTTCCTTAGCCATTATAGGTCTATTTAATTGTCAATTTTGGTCTATGCTGTTATCCGGCATTTTGATTGTGGGTGTTGTTGGCTTTCTCTGGGTTGCAGTTAATTGTCTCTTCTGCTGTCCTTGAGAGTCCTGAACTAAAATTACCAGTAAACTGAGGTGAAAGTGGGCATAAAGAGTAAGAATCTTTTGAGTGGGGTAAAACCAGAAAAGTAACTTTCGGCTGGTGGCAATTCTATGTCCTTGGAGATCAGTGACTATCTTAGATGGGATGCTCTATGCCTGGACCCTAAGCACTGACCAAATGGCCTGCTGATAAAGATAATTGCAGAAAGGCAGATCTCCGTGCTCACTTAGGAGAGAGGAACAAGGCTTGGCAGTGGAAAACAGTTCTGAATTGGGGAATTAATCCCCAAATATGTAAAAGAAAGGGAATTCAGCTACAGAAAAAAAAATCTACAGCAAAGGACAGCCACTTATTCACAAAACAGTAACACCAAAAAGCCTTGCTTTTTGGTTTAGCCTTTACTAGATCTCTTGGTTCTGATAAGTTGCTTGTGAAAAGGTGGCTGAGCAATTACTATATAATGTTGTAACTTGTAGCATGCCTGAAGATCAGAGAGTAAAACAGTCCCACTGGACAGCCTTACAGACCAGGCAGTGGTGACACACACCTTTAATCCTGGTAGCCACACTAGTTTGCTACAGAAACCAGGCCCAGGTGGTAGTAGTACAGGCCTTTAATCCCAGTGCTAGAGAGGAATTTAAGATGTGAAGAGACAGCTCTCAGACACAGTCTCTTTCTAAAGATTCCTGGAGGCAGGATCACCATTTTGGACTGAGGTAGGGGTAAAAGCCAGTGGCTGGCTATTTTGCTTTCCTGACCTTCAGGTAGAACCCCAATATTTGTCTTTGGGTTTTTATTAATCACACCACAGTTTAGTCCATTGTCCATCACAGGAAGCATGGTGGCATGCAGGCAGAGATGGTGCTGGAGAGGTAGCTGAGAGTTCTACACCTGGATCAGCAGCAGCAGCAAGAAGAGTGGGTGACAGTGGGCCTGGCCTGAGCTTCTGAAACCTCAAAGCCCACCCCCTGTGACATATTTCCTCCAACAAGGCCACACCTACTCCAACAAGGTTACACTTTCAATCATGCCACTCTCTATGTGTTTATGAGGGCCATTTTCATTCCAACCGTCCCAAAGGGATTTCCCTAACTGCTCCACTTTGCTTCTGTAACCACACTGGCTGACAGAACCTCAATCCTCTGCTTTTACCCTAAAAAGAGACTTGAAATACTGGCTCAGGGCTGGTTTTTTTGAGCCCTGTCTTAGGGGAGAGAGTCACAGACCTTTTTAAAGCTTCCTTTGATTTGGCCATAATTTGTGGAAGGTGGTCGTTGACCTCATGTCTATGGGATTAGCACAACCTCTTAAATGTTATGATTACACATATGAGTCACCGCATCTGCCGTATGAGTCACATGAGTCTTGCTCATCGTTTATTAAAGGAGATATTTCAGGACCACAGTTCTCACTAAGTGGGGTTTTAGTTATCATCTGTGAGGAGTGTTATGTAGAGTTCTTACTGTCACTTTCTAGAGACCCAAATTTTGAGTTTGCTTTCACTGTAGGAATGTTATAATTTTATAATTTCTAAGGTGTTTGGTTCAATTTTTGGTTTTATTATATTATACAGAATATTCCTTGTACTGTTTTTTTGTTTGTTTGTTTTTTGAGTCAGGGTCTATGTAGTTTGGCTGCCCTGGAACTCAATCAGTTTGCACTCAAACTCAGTGATCCCCCTGCCTCTGCCTTCTGAGTGCTGGGATTAAAAGCATGTGCCACCTCACTCAGACTAAAAGAGGAAGCTGAAGAGACAATGCTCTTCTGGGTGCTGGGAACTGAATACACTTCTGCCTCTTTATGTCTAAGTCTGAACCTTTAGCAGCTGATCTATCTCTCCAGCCCATTATTTTAATAAAATAATTAACACATGATTTTAATAGTTTATTTCAAGTATGTTTTATTCATTTAATAACAAACAGAACAAAAAAGAAAAAATGAAACAGCATATATGGTTCAATGTCCAATCTTTGGGATTCACTCATAATCTTCTGGGATCCAAATTTCTTAGTCCAATTTCTCTAGCTCTGCCGTTCACAACATGCATAGCTCATCTGACAGACTCAGGCTGGCTCTGCTCTATACCTAACACTGTCCTTGGCAGGTGTGCCATGGCCCTGGCATCTCTAGTATCATGGTATCTCCAGTGTACTGAAGAGTCATCATCACCAGTGATCTCTCTTTGGGGACTCCTGTCCTGCCACAAAATACCAAGCTTTCCCTTCTATCTATTGTCTCTTCACCTCTGGAGTCGCCACTGAAATCGAAGGCACACCCTCACCAGTGGCTGTTTAGGGACTCCGGGACCCCTGCAAATTGCCAGGTCTCAATTGTTCTCCATGATCACTCCATGCCTTCAAAATCAGCACTGTGAGGGAGGCTATTACATAGTCTTTGCCAAGCCTGCTGCCAACTTGGTGTGCAGCCTCATCCCGCCTGGGACAGTTTCTGCATGCTGACCTGGAGGAAATACTTTTTAGTAGACTTCACATCAATGGTGCTGATCTCTTACCAAAAACTGATTTCTTTCAGCCCTATGGACCAGCATTGTACCAGTGAAGCACAGAGGGTTCCATTTCAGCAGTACTGCTCTTTTGTTAAGCATAGCTGACCAGAAAACACAGATTCTTAATGTAACACATCACATGATGATCCCGGTAGAGTCTTTGCTTTCCTTAGAAACTTCACAAGTCAGGCTCCATCATCTGCATGTCTCCCAACATTCTTATTTTCTAAGTTCCACAACAGCTCCTTAAGCTTTAAACACTCAGTGACTTTTCCAGCTCCAAGCTCCCAAATCTTCTACAATATTCCAAAAGCAGAAGAAGCATGAGCAGCCAGGGTCCTGGGAGGAGAAGAGAGAGCATAGGCACAATGAGCCATGAGGCCAGTAGTGGATGAACAACCATCTGAGCCTTGGGCCCATAGGCACCTGGAGGAACGATCACCAAAGGGTCTGCTCTGACTACTCCTAGAGGAACATTCAATGAAGCCACAGTCCCCAACTACACCAACTGTAGAAAAAAAAGGAAACCTCTGAAAAACAGGTTCCACCTGTTCCAATTGGAAGAAGAGATGGGTAGACAAGAGGGTAAGAATACACTCAACAACATAAAGAGCAATACAGCATCACCAGAAACTGGTTCTATAACATAAGACCTGAACCTCCCAATACAGATGAAACAGAAGAAAATGACCTTAAAAATAACTTTATGAAGATGACTGAGGTCCCTAAAGAGGAAATAAAGAATTCCCTTAAAGAAGTGGAGAAAAAGATAGCCAGAGAGAGAGAGAGAGAGAGAGAGAGAGAGAGAGAGAAGAAATCAATAAATCCCTTGAGGAAAACCAAGAAAAAGGAAATCAAACAGCTGAAAGAAATTGTTCAAGACTTGAAAATGAGGCAATGAAAAAACACAAATTGAGGGAAATCTGGAAATGAAAAATCTGGGTAAATGATCAGGTATTACAGATGCAGGCATAAACAACAGAATATAAGAGATGGAAAAGAGAATCTCAGGCATTGAAAATACAATAGAGAAATAAATTCATCTGTCAAACAAAATGTTAAAGCCAACAGATACTTAACACAAAACAACCAGGAAATATGGAACACCATAAAAAGTCTGAACTTAAGAATAATAAGAATTGGGCGGCGGAGAGGTGCAGCGCACAGTCCTGGCGGAGAGGCGCAGCGCGCAGTCGCGGAGGAGAGACGCTGCAATCAGGAATAGGCTTTGGGGGACCGGCGTGGCGACAGAGGCAAGCGGCGGGGACCTGCAGGGACTGGCGAGGCGCAGCAAGAGGCAAGGACCTGCGTGGCGGCAGACACAAGCGGTGGGGACCGGCGCGCAATAAGGAGAGCAGATCGCCTCACTCCAACTAAATCAAAGAGATAGGCCTTTTGCTGGAGAGGTCACTGGCAAATGGGGAGCCTGGTCCTGATCCTGAAGACCCTTCAGAGGGGTGAGAGGGTTCTTGGCCTGTGGCAGGAACCAGGAAACAAAGCGAGGGAATTTGGTAAGCAGAACCCTTGGCCAGCAGGGAAACATGACCCTGTTTGAAAGACCCATTAGATAGGATCAATAGGAAGAGATGGACAGGCAGCAAGGCAAGAATTCACCCAACAACCTGAAAAACAACATGAAAACACCAGAACCCAATGATCTTACAACAGAAGTA
>NW_004949109.1:9322-10510 GCF_000317375.1 Microtus ochrogaster | reverse complement strand
GGGCGGTCCTTGGACTTCCCACAGGTCAGGGAACCCTGATAGCTCTTCAAGCTGATGAGGGAGAGGGACTTGATCTGGGGAGGGGGAGGGAAATGGGAGGCGGTGGCGGGTAGGAGGCAGAAATCCTCAATAAATAAGTAAATTAATAAAAAGAAAAATTAAGCAAACAATAGTATCTTATGGATTTAACTCCATTTTTCGGGGAAATACTGAAAACATGGGCTTCAAGCAACAATGCTATATCATATGATTGACCTCAATTTGTCTCAGCAGTCCTAGAAGATGGACCCAAGTTGCCATTGAAATGCAATTGGCAAGAAGAGACAACAATTTTAGAATACAGGGAAAAGCAAATGGATTTAAGGCTTCCCAAGATCAAATTCTTGGCAAGGGCTATTACTCAAACCTACAGGATCAGGCTCTCTCTGACAAACGTACCTTGTCCCTATGAAGCAGAGCAGCTTTAAATTCTTGGGACAGGATTCAGGAACTAGAAAAGAGAAATGAATCATATGCCAGGGTTAAACAGGGCCAGAGAGAACCCTTTGGTGATGTTTTTAAAAGATTAGCTAAGGCTCTATAAGTAGGAGTAACCAACCCAGAAGCTAGATGTGTACATATTGACTCTCTGGCTTTTGAAAATGCCAACATAGAATGAAAAATATACTTGGGCCTGTAAAGGTCAGATCAGCACTAATAGATGAATGGATCTTGCATACAATGAATGTTGAGACATTTGACTATAGTACTGAGGCTTGGGTAGGAGAAGCAATTTCCAGTGGTATGAGGAGACACCAAATTGCCAAAAGTTTTAATTGTTGTGGAATAGGACATCTGAGAAGGGATTGTAGGCAAGAATGACTAGAAATAAGGTCTTCTCTGGGAATGGTAAGATTAGGTGGTCTCAACTTTCTGGAATATGTAGGAGATATGGCAAATGCTGATATTGAAACAAGGAATGTAGGTAAACAAAGGCAGACAAGGCAACCCTATATCATCAAGAAACTTCTTGAAGGGGCCTCTTGCAGGCCCCCAAGTCAAATGTGGTCCAGTCATTCCCAGTCACTTAAAACTTAAACTCACTTAAAAATAAAAACTGGGCCAGGTGGTGGTGGCGCATGCCTTTAATCCCAGCACTCGGGAGGCAGAGGCAGGCGGATCTCTGTGAGTTCTAGACCAGCCTGGTCT
>NW_004949109.1:6886-8362 GCF_000317375.1 Microtus ochrogaster | reverse complement strand
AAATAATTTACATTGGTATAGATTCTTATATATTGATACAAATTCAAATTATTTTAGGTATATTGAGTATGATCCTATTTTATACTATAAACTATACTAGTAGTTTATACTATTTGTACACCTATGCCAAGTTATTTTGTCAGATTGTATGCATGCATGTTTCTACCTCTGTTTAAGACATTTTGTATATTGACACAACTGTAGGATATATTTATCATATTGCATTATACATTTCTACCTCTGATCAAGATACACAGTGTTTACCTTTTGAGGTCACTGTCCTCATTTATTGTACATTTGTTTAAAGATTGTTTAATATTCTGATATGAAGTCTTAGTATTTAAGTTATACAGATATTAAGTATTATACATCAATAGTCATCCATGTTTGTCATACTTATAGTTAGACTAATCAGGTTCTTTACATACATAGAGATTGTATTCTGCATAGATAAGTAATCTTCAACCACTTCAAAGAACTGTAGAATATGGCATTTAAATAACTTAGGGTTCTGTTAATGTGAGGCATGATTGCTCCTGGCAGCACCGATCTATTCCTGAGAGAACGTTGGGCACAGAAGACTTGGAGCTTGTTTTCTTCTTGGCAAAACTGCCCTTTGGGCAAGGGACTTCCTATGCCTTGACCACTGGCAAAATGTACAGTGTCTGGACTAGACAAGCAGGATACAAGAAAAAAGACTGCTAAACCTTGTCAAGATAGGGTAATACAGTTTTGAAACTTTTTCTGACTCTGAAAATGGTCTGTCAGTTACTCTAGGCCTTAGCCAAAGTTGGCTGCTCCAATATTGCAAATGAGACTTTGGATGATTGCTCAGGAGTGAGTTGTTTCTGTCATCTACTGCACATTTTGGAAGCTGCTTGATTTCACTTACTGCCTATTCAAGTAATATTATCTCCCTTCTCAGGCCTCCAAAGGGGTTGAAGATTAGATAGTCGTAGTTATTTTCCTCTTATGATTTAGATAAGCCATTTCTCATACAAGACTTAGACTCCTTAGGATAGAATAATTATTGAAACATTTAGTCCTTGCTTAATATTGTTTATACTGGTTGTAAGTCTAATTTTTACACTTGATATCAGTTCTTATTCTATATAGTTTTATATTGGGTTTGGAAAGGGGGAGGTGATGGGGAACCTTTTTCAGTCAATGACCTTTGAGAGGCTGGACCAGGTGGGACATGACTTTGGGTACCAAAAGACCAGTGGAACCTCCCTCTCACCCTTTGCCCACCTGGATATTGGATCTCATTCCTGTTTCCTCGTTGTGATTCATGAGTTTTACTTTTAATAAAGAAAACCTTAGTATACCCTATTTGAAGTTAGTATGGGATTATTTGATTTGTATTACCCCATCTGATGTGTTCTGCATCAATACTTCAAATTCCTGTCCTCCACAAAATTTGAAAATGGACAATTTTCTGGATATGTATCACAGATCAAAATTAAATCAAGACCA
>NW_004949109.1:4139-4690 GCF_000317375.1 Microtus ochrogaster | reverse complement strand
ATACAACAAGCCAACAGCCACCATCAAACTAAACTGAGAGAAACTCAAAGTGATCAGACTGAAATCAGGAACAAGACAAGGCTGTCCACTCTTTCTATTCAATATAGTACTTGAAGTTCTAGTTAGTTACTTGAAGAGCAGTAAAACAAAAACAAGATTAAGGTGATACAAATTAGAAAAGAAGAAGTTAAACTTTCACTATTTGTTGATGATAAGGGATCACAAAAATTCTACCAGGGAACTTTGACAACTCATAAACACCTTCAGAAATGTGGCAGGATACAAAATTAACTAAAAAAGAAAATCAGTAGCCCTCTTATGTACAAATGATAAATGGACTGAGAAAGAAATCAAAGAAACTGCACCCTTTACAATAGCTACAAATAACATAAAAATTGTGGGGTAGCTCTAACCAAATAAGTGAAAAACGTGTATGACAAGAATTCTAAATCTTTGAAGAAAGATCTTCACCAACCCTACATCAGACAAAGGTCTGATCTCCAAAATATATAAAGAACTCAAGAAACTAGACATTAAAATTCTAAATAACC
>NW_004949109.1:1280-1784 GCF_000317375.1 Microtus ochrogaster | reverse complement strand
AAAGTGTTCTTTTCTTGAAAGTAAATCATCATTAGTTAATGAATGATATAAAAACATTCTCTGGTTCCAAATACAATTAAATTATGTTGAAAAAAACAAAGAAATCAAAGAAAACATCAGAAAATGGAAAGATCTCCCATGCTCTTGGATAAGTAGAATTAACACAGTAAAAATGGCAATCGTATCAAAAGCAATCTACAGATTCAATGCAATACCGATCAAAATTCCTGCAAAATTCTTTACAAATCTCAAAAGAATATTACTCAACTTCATATAGAAAACCAAAACACCCAGGATAGCCCAAACCATCCTCTACAATAAAGGAACTTCTGGAGGCATCACAATCCCTGACATCAAACTCTACTATAGAGCTACAGTAATGAAAACAGCTTGGTAATGTCATAAAAATACAGGAGGACCAATGTAATCAAATTAAAGACCCAGATATCTGCAAGCCATAATATTAAGTTGAACCAATACAAGTATAGACATCAGATTTTTTAC
>NW_004949109.1:0-481 GCF_000317375.1 Microtus ochrogaster | reverse complement strand
TAGATAAAGGGCTTCCCCAAGGCTGAATAAACGGCATTCAGTTGATCTCCTTTCAAATGACCCTGGTCTCTCTGTGTGTTCTTTTCAATCTCCAGGCCCTTGCCCGACTCCCGTTCGGTACAGTGGCGCGCAAACTGTACCGAGGGTGTAACACCAAATCGGGTGTTTCAATTGGAGGCCCCGCTGGGATGATCATCGGCAACTAGACCCATCTGCGAGATCGGGAAATAGGGATCCCTGAGAGGTCGCCCTCGGGAAGACTGGCCAGCAAGGTAAGAAATATGCAGCGAGGGTGAATTGGTTATAGATGCAAGTTATTCTGTTCCTATGTTGGAGGGCCGGCTAACAGGCCAATTGTTAGGTCTTTTGGAAAATAGAGGCACCGATGTTAAAGTTGAGATGGCACAAGAGACCATTAAGACAGTTTTAAAGTATAGTCCCTGGTTCCTACATGCAGGAGGTTTTAACATTACTGATTGGG
>NW_004949108.1:9582021-9663327 GCF_000317375.1 Microtus ochrogaster | reverse complement strand
ATTAAATGAACACAGTGTCCGTGTAATTATTTCGGGTAGAGCTAGCCATGTGGGCGGCCGGGTGCCGGGACGCAGCCCGCCGCTCCTATTTCTACATTGTCTTCCAGATCTGTAGGTGTGTATGGAAGAGAAGCCTCCAGGAGGCGCTCTAGGAAAGCTGAAAGCCGTTCGTCTGGCCCCTGTTTTGCTTCAGCTACCTTAGACACAGCAGTAGGCGATCATACATCATGGGGTCACGAGTTCAGCCAGGCAAAGGGTAGTCTTATGTCAGTGGAGGTAAGGGTGTACACCTGCCAGCCTTGGTGGAAGGTCAGGATGTGGCCATTTGCCCCGAAGTTCACTTCGGGAGCATGGCAGAGCACAGTAACATAATATCTTTTGTACTGGCTTTCCCAGAACACTCAAAACTGGGTGTATCTCTCCTTCCTTGCTGACGACTTCTCTGGCTCTCAGTCACTCTGCTCTCTGCTATTGTTAGAGCAGAAAAAACTCCAGGTCAAGAGAATAGACTCTGACCTGAGGAAGAGCTCACATTCCAGTCAGGCTACATCAATCACTTTAGCTAAGAGACCACCTCTAGGAAGGTGGGTTTACCTTAAGTCACGATAAAGAGATAGGACAGATAATCCATCCTTTTTTCATTTTTAATTACAAGGCCACATTTTATTATTTTACTGGTGTTTTGCCCATGTGTGTGTATGAGGCTGTTGGATCCTGGAGTTACAGACAGTTGTGAGCCACCAGGTAGGTGCTGGGGATTGAACCCCAGTCCTCTGGAAGAGCTGTCAATGCTCTGAGCCCAAGGATGTTCCTCCGGAGCACACTCACCCTCAGAAAAACCCTGTTTGCTTCTAGATCCAGCTCCTCATGGCTAAGGCAGCAATGTCCCAGGATCGGGGACTCTGTCTCTCCCCTGTAAACTTAAGCAGGCTGAGACAAGTATTAGTTTATGAATTTTTGTTCAGTTAATAAATACGTCATCTTCACAGACCCTCAAAAGTGACAATGGCTCTCTCAGCTTGAATCTCAGCCCTTTTCATCTGCATTAGAACTCACCCTTGGCCCTCTTCCTCAGCTCTTATCTACACCACAACGTGCCTCCTGCTGATTCCTGAACCTGCACCTTTGTCCTTATTATCTGGCCTGAACACTCCTCTTCCCCAGCTGGAAGGCCACACACCCTTCTAGGTTTAAGGGCATTTCATTCAAGAAGCCTGTGACCCAACAAACAGCCTGTCAAACAGAACTGTCTCCCTCTGTCTTAATCTGTTCCAGCTGTTACAGAAATGCCACAGACTGAGCAATCTGGAAGCATCATAAATTGATCGCTCACAACTGTGAAGGCCGGGATGTCCAAGATCACAGCACAGAACATCAGGGTATGGTGAAGGACTGTCTCTGCTTCAAGAGGATGCTTTGAAAACTGCATCCTCAAGATGGGTTTGTTGCCGCGTGCCTTTAATCTCACAGTTGGGAAGCAGAGGCAGGATGATCTCTGCAAGTTCAAAGCCAGTATGGTCTACACAGTGAGATTCAGGACAGCAGAACTATGCAGTGAGGCCCTGACAGACAGAAGAAATACATCTTTTGCTCCTTTCTTTTTTTAAAAAAAAATATTTTTATTTATTTATTATGTATACAATATTTTATCTACATGTATTCCTGCAGGCCAGAAGAGGGCACCAGACCTTATTACAGATGGTTGTGAGCCACCATGTGGTTGCTGGGAATTGAACTCAGGACCTTTCAAAGAGCAGGCAATGCTCTTAACCACTGAGCCATCTCTCTTTTGCTCCTTTCTACCACGTGAAGGAGCAAGGCCCTCAGCAGACTCTCAAATGCCGGTGTCACGATCTTGGCCTTCTCAGCATTCACAAAGGTGAGAAGTAAGCTTCTGTTATTCACTCAGTCCCGAGGCTCCAGTATTTCACCACAGCAGCAGAAGTAGCCTATGACCCCAGGTGTGACGAAGAAGAGGAGGGACAGGCATGAAGGATGCAAAAAGTGAAACTCGAAAAACAGCGCTTGGTGGTTGCGCCATGTGGACCACAGCCTCAGTGTTCACGACACACAGACTGTTGTATCCTAGACCAAATGTTCCCATACCAAAATCAATCAGTAACTACCTGAGTTAGCCAGTAGGTGGGGCTTCTCTAAGGCCAAAGGTCAGCTGCCCCAGAGCTTGACAGTTGTGGTTGCTAAAGCCTTACCCAGTCCATTCTTGCTCGCGTGTGCATTCTCTGTTCTCTGCTCCTCCAGTCTCTGTGCTTCAGCTGAACCGGTCCAGGGGATTCCTAAGGGCTGGAATGTTTCCAGATCTTTAAGCATTTGAGACACAGTTTACCCAGAGGAGGATGCCCTTGGCTCCATCGTGTGTCCAGACACAGCCTCAAGAGCTTCCTACTATACAATGAAGTCTTTTGGGTGTCCTGCAAGGAACATTGGCCTGGTAGCATCTTGTCAAGTCTCTCTCTCTCTCTCTCTCTCTCTCTCTCTTTCTCTCTCTCTCTGGCAGTTGTAAGCATCTATCCCTGCATGCACAATGAAGTGCAATTTATGAAGCACACTGCCAGGCATGGTACGGAAGCTAGCATCTGATTTCCTCTTTCCTAGTCCACGGCTCTTACCATCATTAGCATCCTACACTTTCTGACCCAGCGACTGATCCTCGACTCCCTCCCCAAACACAGGCCTTTTGGTATCTGCCAGTATCCTTGGAACTTCATCTGCTCTCATGTTTGCTTTCCCCACGAGAAAGCAATTAAGACATACAGTAAAAGGAGAGGTAGCAGCCTTCGGGGAGTATAAATTCTTAAATTGTGGAAAAGATCAAATTCTGTTCAAGAATTTAAAATTGATCCCTTACAAGAAGTAGCTGATTGACCTACCTGTCCTACGTGTGTATTGAATAACCTGAAAATTCAGAATGGATAAATACAAAGTCCACCTTGAACAAATGCACCATGGAGTGTTGTGATATTTCATTTTTATTTTAATAAATAAGGTTTGCCTGAAGATCAGAGAATAAAATAGCCCTACTTGTCAGCCTTAGAGACCAGGCAGTAGTGACATACACCTTTAATCCCAGTGGCCACACTAGTTTGCCATAGAAACCAAGAAATAGTGGTGCACACCTTTAATTCCAGCCCTAGAGAGGAATATGAAATCTCATTCTGAGGATCCTGGAGACAGTGTTGTAATTGGAGCGGTGGGGCTGCGTCCCCAGCACCCCAGGCCGCCTGCTAGCTTATGCCCCTTATGTGTTATGAATACAACACACAAATTGTATTCATTTAAACACTGCTTGGCCCTTTAGCTCTAGCCCTTACTGGCTAATTCTGATATCTCGATCAACCCATCTCTAATAATCTGTGAGCACCGGTCTTACCGGGAAGAATCTAGCCTACGTCCATCCTGGGTCGGAGCTTCATCGCGTCTGTCTGCCCGGGAGGGGAGCATTTCGTCTCTGCTCCAGAGAGCAGAGCTGTCGAGTCTCTGTCTGAGGTGTCTTACCTCACTTCCTCTTCCTCCCAGCATTCTGTTCTGTTTACTCCACCCACCTATGTTCTAAGCTATGAGCCCAAGCAGTTTGTTTATTACTTAACCAATGAAATCAACAGATTGCTATATGACATTCCCACATCAAGACAGTACTGTCATTTCGGGCAGAGAAGTAAGAGCCAGTGGCTGACTGTTTGGCTTTTCTGACCTTCAGGTTGAACCCCAACATCTGCCTCTGGGTTTTTATTAAGCATACTACAATGACACACATTCTGAGCATGCCCTTGGGGACAGTTTAGGCCACATTGACTGTCTATAGGGTTTCTATGGCTGTGATGAAACACCGTACCCAAAAGGCAAGTTGGGAAGAAAAGGGTTTATTTGGCTTACACTTCTACGTCACACTGCTCACCCTCAAAGAAAGTCATGACAGGAATTCAAACAGGACAGGAATCTGGAGGAAGGAACTGATGAAGAGGCCATGGAAGAGTGTTATTTCCTGACACGCTCCCCATGGCTTGCTCAGTCTGCTTTCTAATAGAAGCCAGGTCCACTGCCCAGGGATGGCCCCAACCACAATGAGCTGGGCCCTACCCCATCAACCACAAATTGAGAGAATTCCCTACAGGCTTGCCTCTAGCTTGGATTGATGGAGGCATTTTCTTAATTGAGATCCTCTAGCTTGTGTCAACTTGACATCAAACTAGCCAGTAGGCTGGATTTTCTCAAGAGATTATCTAGTTTATCTGGGAGGGTGGATTTGATATGATTCAGAGTTTAAAAATTTACACGCTGGAGCCAGCTCTGTCACTATGAATAGGCGTGACATTTCTCACCCTAAGCCATGAAAATGAACAGAACACTCCTGACTCAACCTCAAGCAAAGAAAGGTTTAAGTAAGAGTTAAACTGGATTGTGTGTGTCAAGCACTTTGTGACAGGTAAGGCAACAGAAGCACACCAGGTATAAAGAGATAACTAGAAAAAATGAAAGAATACTCCCCTTCCACAATGTTTGGAAAGAGAGAATAAAGGATAACAATTAAAATGTGCCCTTGGAAACTAGAAACATAGCTTTGTAGGTAAGAACACTTGTTCCTGAAGCATGAAGACATAAGTTTGGGTCCCAACACCCATGTAAAAAGTCGAGAGTTGTTGTATGCATACTGTTTTAGTTGGGGTTGCTATTGCTGTGATGAAATACCATGATCAGACGCAACTTGAGAAGAAAGGGTTTATTTCACTCACAGCTTCATATAACAGCTCATCATCCAAAGCAATGAGGGCAAGAACCTGGAGGCAGGAGCTGATGTAAAGGCCATGGAGGGGTGCTGCTTACTGGTTTGCTCCTCATGGTTTGCTCAGCCTGCTTTCTTATAGAACCCAGAACCACCCACCTAGGAATGGCCCCAACCACAATGGGCTGAGCCCTCCCTCACAGATCACTAATTGAGATAATGCCTTCTTCTCGATTGAGTTTCAGTTAACTTTAGCTTGTATCAAGTTGACCTAACACCAGCCAGGACACAGGACACATGCCTGTAAGCTCAGCACTGTGGGAAAAGAAGATAGGACACACACACACACACACACACACACAAATAATAATAATAATAATAATAACAAAATAAAGTGTTCTCTAATAGCTTTGGGTACCAACTCAAACGTTTCACCAAGTGAAGGCACAACCTGGGAAGGATCAATGCTGAGATCTTTCTATGCTGGTTTTGTCCACTGCTACCTAGTTTGACCATATATACCTAGTACTAATGAGAAAACGGGTTACACAGACCTGGGTGGAACTTGGCAACTTGGCTCTGCACCTGCGATGTGGCTTTTAGCAAGCTTGCTTGGGTTGTGGGTAACTGCTTCCTAACGCTGGCCATGGAGATGAAAGGAAAGATCAATAGAGTCTTGTGGACAGTCAACCTGACACCTCAGATAATGGATCTACACGGCTCTGTGAACTAGAATATAATAGCCCATTTAGTTCTTTCTTTTTTTTTTTTTTTGTTTGTTTTTTGAGACAGGGTTTCTCTGTAGCTTTGGAACCTGTCCTGGAACTCCCTTTGTAGACCAGGCTGGCCTCGAACTCACAGAGATCCTCCTGCCTCTGCCTCCCAAGTCTTCAAAAGCACTTGTGCAAAGTCCCTGGCCCCGCCCCTACTGGGTCTGTCCAGTCCAGTCATTTTAATGAAAGGAAACAGAAGTCAGCAGAGTTTATGTGAAGACAATGACAGGCAGGGGGGAAGGTCAGCAGCCTCCATACCCAGGGTCTGAGACACAGATCTGAGTTCTAGGGAGCCTGCTGTAGCACAGGCTCTTGTGCTCCACAGCAAAGAATTAGACCAGGGACGCCTGGTTACAAATAGGGAGACACGTCATTAAAAATGGTAAAATAACTGGGCAGTGGTGGTGCACACCTTTAATCCCAGCACTCAGGAAGGTGGAAGAAGGTGGATCTTTGTGGGTTCAAGGACAGCTTTGTCTACAGAGGGAGTTCCAGGAAAAAAACACAAACAAACAAACAAAAAGAGGGAGAACACCCCTAAGAATGGGACCCCCCCCAAAGCCTTGGGCCATAAAGTCCTATAAAATTCATTTAAAGCCTGGCGGTGGTGGCGCACGCCTTTAATCCCAGCACTCGGGAGGCAGAGGCAGGCGGATCTCTGTGAGTTCGAGACCAGCCTGGTCTACAGAGCTAGTTCCAGGACAGGCTCCAAAGCCACAGAGAAACCCTGTCTCGAAAAACCAAAAAAAAAAACCAAAAAACAAAATATTCATTTAAATAGCATCCTCCACTCCAATAATCCGATAGGGAAGGGCTTCTAGTCTCTCTCTACTTCTATACCAGGAGAAAGATAATTCTCCATATGCCCCTGCTCTTGCCCTATCCATCTCAGAAGTCCTTGTGCTTTCTTCTTCCTTGGAGTTCAAGGTTTTGTCTGGGACCAAAATATCAAGATCAAGTCCTTCCTAGTAAGGGCACAGAAAGGTGCTCCTAGTGTCTGCATCTCATTGGCCCATCAGACATCTTCTCGGCTTCCCAGCAGCAGTGTGGGAGGGAGAAGAGAAGTGGGAGGGTAGAAAGAGAGGAGACAGGAGGAGAAGGGATGAGGAAGGAGAAGAGCTAGCCAGACTTTTGTTCCTTTCAAGTCAGAAAGAGTTGAGCCCAAAGGGGTCAAGGCCCAAGACCAGCAGAGAACCCCCATTCCCACCTCTAGGGACCGGGAGATTGTATACAAAGCCCTTGCAGTAGGATCTCAAGGGCTCACATTTTTGCATGTGTCTTTTGCGATCTTACTGGGTGTTTGCTGCAGTACACAGGATCAAACCCAGCAAGCATCTGATTGTGAAGTTATCTATACAGCTCTCGCTGTTTTTTAAGGTATTTTATAACACACAGGCGTAATTCTGCCAACTTGTCAATTTGCACACTTCCCCCCCCCATCCCATTCCACTCCACTCCCACCCAACCCACCCACCTACACACTCACACCCGGCTTCGGCTTCTCGGCTGCTGTTCATCATCTCAGGCAGCAGAACAAAAGACCTCAGCCTCTTGTGGACTGTGGAACACTTTATTGAGCGCAAGTGAGCAGATGGCAGATTTCAGCTTTCGATTAAGACTCTAAGCTCCAGCAAAGGAAATAAAAGGAGATTCTGTGGGAGCATGAAAGGGGAGGGGGGCAGAAGTTCAAAAAGAAATAATTCAGAGCCAGGGAGGAAATGCTTCACGCGGTGAGAGAGATGGGGGGCGGGGGCCAGAGGCAGGAAGCAAGGGACTTCAGCCTTTGCTGAGAATGCTCCCAGAGCCTAGCCAAGCTCACCCAGCAAGCTGGGAAGGAGGTTGGTAGGACAGCAGGCCAAGAGCTCTGAACTCTGCAGAGTTGAGCCATGAGCTCAGCATGAAGCGTGCTACTGGCTAACCACAGGCCTTTGTGTCACTTATCCATCCTAAACCTCAGTTTCCGTACTCTCAAAGTAGGAAACTCAGTATCCACCTCCAGGGCTGTTAGGGAGAATCGTGTCAAAGAGCCAGTATGGAAATATGGATCCTAGCCAGACACATGGATAGTGTTTCCATAGTCCTTTCCTTCCCCGAGCACCAGAAATAGCTTAGCGCTCTTCTAAAGCTCTGGCCTGAGCCAAGTGCGTTGAGCCACTCCCCACAGGGATCAGGAACCTCCTCCAGTTCTGTTCCCTACAAGGGAGGCCCCTTCTCTGGGAAGCCCTGCAGCAGGATCAAATGCCACCAGACCTTTGCCTCTTCAGAATGGAGTTGTGTTGCAAGCCAGCAGTCTGGGGTGATCGAAGGCAAAGCTAAAGGCCACAGGCAACCTTCCAGAAAATCCAACTTCTGGCTTTTCAGATGCCTCTTCCTTAGAAGTTCTTGATCTTAAGCCCAACTAACAGGTGACAGTGGGACTTTGAGGGTCTCTCTGTCTCTGTCTCTCTCTCTGAGGGGGGTAGATTGTGTGTGTGTGTGTGTGTGTGTGTGTGTGTGTGTGTGTGTGTATACAACATGCGCACATAGATGTATGCACATGTGTGGATGTAAGAGGTGAATGTCAAGTGTCTTCCTCAGTTGTTTCTCCCTTTTATTTTTAAGTTAGAGTCTATCACAAAAACCCAGAGCTCACCTGTCCAGATTTGGAGCTCACCTGTCCAGATCTGGAGCTCACCCGTCCAGTCGTGTTGTCTCGCTAATGGAGAGCAAGTTCCTTCTGTCTTCACCTCTCCAACACTGGGATTACAGACTCCATCAAACAGGTTTTTGTTTGTTTGTTTGTTTGTCTTTTGTTTCTGTGTGAATACTGGGGATCTAAATGCAGGTCGTCAAGTTTGCACTTCACTAACTAGGCCTTGCCCGCAGCCCCTCCAGGGCACATTTGAAAGTAAAAGCAGGGACCTTGTAATTCATTTGCATTACTTGATCCCCAGGACAAGCAAAATTTCCCAAATTATTGAATCATTCTTAATATTGAAGTCATAAACTCAAAAGTCAGGGACACATGGTTCCCACTTGTTTAAATCAAAAGGGAAAGGTTTTGAGCTCAACTGGTTCTCTCCAAAACCTGCTTTTCTCTAACATAGGGCACAGCATGTTTGCACTTGTATACAAGCACACACACACATATGTGCATGCACTTGCCATCTTATATGAACATGTGCAGAGGGCAAAGTCCCTAGAGAAAAATTCTGATAAAGATCGAACTTTTATGTTTCTTCTTCAAACACCAAAAAAATTAATGCATAAAAAACTGTTGCTGATTCATATAAGGAGGACGGTATTTTAATCACCCAGCCCCAACACTCCACTACCCTTTCAAAATAAAACATACCATTCTCAGGTTATAAAACCACTAGTCACAAGCAAAGTTAAATTTTACCTAGACACAATTTGTAGCAAAATTAATTTCAGTTGTCTTAACGATCCATGAGTTTAAAATGCAGCAATAAAAAATAAATAAATAAATAAAAAATAAAAAAATAATAAAATGCAGCAATAAAAGTTATTGAAAAAGAAAGTTTAAACAAGGAAAAAAAGTCACATAAGGCATAAAACAACAACAAAAGGGTTTGATCATATAAAAATGAAAAACTTTAAAGAGCAAGATATAACTTAATCCAAATTATAAATATAAGGCAACATAAGACAAATGTAAAAAGGACCCCAACCCCACCAAATTATTAGGAAATATTTTAACCCTTCTAATGTACTTTTTCAAAGAAGACAATATTCCAACTGAAACTTTGCAAAGAATGAAAACTGCCACATATAAAAGAGACACCCAAATGAATAATAGTCTCATAAGATCAAAGAAAAACGTTCCATCTCAACTAACAAATGGGTAAATTAAAGCTAGCACCAGGCTGCCACTGCATCTGCCCATACCAGTTCCAGAGGATGTGACTAGCCAGTGATCCTGTGGGTCTACCCCATGATATTTGTGGAAACAGAAATAACCACAAACTTTAATGAAAGTGATCAGGTTTTATTAAAATGTAAAATATGCACACATTCTGACCTAGAAATACTTGTTTCTGAGGACTTCTCAAATGAAGTTAAAAATTATCAGTCAAAAAATTAGAGCTTTTATCTCTATTTAACAAGGCCTTTTTTTTTGGTGATGAAATAACCCAAAACAACTGAATATCATTCAGAAGGTGCTTTGTTAAAGAAAGTATGTATAACCTATGCTGGAGAGTATTGTTGGACTGGGAAAGCCTTGCTTTGATTTTCTCATCTATAAAATCAAAATAATAGGGGTACTTAATGACACATATATACTTATGCAAATTTACAACACTTGCTCAAAATCAGAAGTACAGAAATAAAGATGATCCTCAGAGTTTATTTGTATCATCGAAGAAAAAAATAAGAAGTTAAACATGACATTGCAAACACAATCACCACTTTTTTAATTTTTGCAATTAAAAACAAGAAAAAGACCAAAGGGGGGAAAATTCAACAGGAAACACGAACAGAATATTGAGTCACTAAAGACAAACACTCATGGTTATAGCCACAACAAGGAAAAGGCAGTGTCAGGAAAGAACTTGCTTAAATTGAAGCTCCTTCGATATGATGCCATCTGTATTCAGAATAACCAAGCGGGCTGCTACAGACACCCAGCAGGACAGGCACCTGGAGGAGGGTCGTGACTGTGTGCTGAGACATATCGGGTAGTGGGGGACATGGGGTAAGGGGAGGGTACAGAATGGAGGGGGTTTAGGGTAGGAAATTCCTTTAGAGAGATCAGAGAAAGCTTGGGTTATAATCCTGACTTCTCACTTATTTTCTAGGGAGTTCAAATTGACTTTGTTTTAAACCAATTTCTTCATTGAAGAAATGAACATTTCTTCGTTGAAGCAGTGAGATCATGTGCACAGCAGGCCCAGGACTAAGGGCTCTTGCTCTCTAAGAACAGCTTCTGGCCATCTTGTGGTGCTGGGACCCTTCCTCTCTTTCTCTTTCTCCCATTCCCCAGCAGTCTGTGCCCCACCCTCCTTCCTTCCCAGGCCTTAGAGCGGAAACTCTGGTCCTAGGACCTTCAATATCTCAACTTAGTCCAGCCCGCCTGCTTGTAATTTCCTATTTATTGTGATATGAATTCCTTCTGCATTGAAATGATTTCACTCCTAGCCAAAAAAACAAAAACAAAAACATGCTTTGCTTTCAAGCATTTAAACTCACACACAGCAGGAGGGAGGAGAGAGAGAGAGAGAGAGAGAGAGAGAGAGAGAGAGAGAGAGAGAGAGAGAGAGAGAACTGAGAGAGCACTAGCTTCTTACTTGGCACAATCTTCTAAATAAGAATCCAAGTGTCACAGTAGATCCTGTACAAAATACAAGTTTCGTTCCAAAAGAAAGAAAACTCCCAACACCAAAATGGTAGGAGAATATAGTTGTAGGTATTTAACAATATCAAAAGGAGTATATTTAAACTATATTGACCTTTTAAAATACCTTTAAAAGACACAGGACAAAATAATCTGTCTCTTTCTAAAAAGCAAGTCACTGGAGACACAATGAGATTATCCGGAAGTGTCTTGCTTGCCAGCAGGCGACCATCCACTCCAGCAGGTCAGATGGAAGTCCCTTTTGACTTAGATCACCAGATTGCCACACTAAGTGTCCAGAGATAACTCTATGTTATTGTCCTGGAAGACAAGTTCAGAGTCTTCAAAATTCCTCTCTGACTGTTCATAGATCGAAAATGAGCAGGATTACCCAATGGGCAGAACTCACACGCTCTGGGGCCTGGGCTCTCTCCCACCGCCATTGAGGAGGTCTGTGAGTTCTGCGATGTACTTGATGGTGTACTTGAGAGTCTGGATCTTGGTGAGCGGCTGGCCTCTCTGGCTGTAGACAGGGGGCAGGTAATTCCGGAGTGTGTGGAGGGCGTCTGCCAAGGTCCGCATCCTGAGTTTCTCTCTCTCGCTGGCCTTGCGTCTCCGCTGGACAGACATCTTGACTTTGCTGCCCTTCTGGCCTTTGAGGCCACCAGCGGCTTGTAGGTAGGCAGGTTGGAAAGCTAACAAGCTGTAATCCAGCTCTACCAGGCCACCAGCCCCGTGGCTGCTGTAGCCATCGCTGCCTCCAGTGCTGGCCCCACAGTGCCCAGAGGGCAGGGCCACCCCAGAGTAGGACTCCAGAGAAGGAACTGGGGAGAGGCTCTGAGTGGGGGATGCCTGACGCAGCTCCAAGGGCCTGGCTCCACTTTTCCAGTCCCAGGAAGCCAACAGGCCAACGGTGTCAGAAGAATCCAGGCCATCTTCCAGGTTGAGGAAAGTCTCTCCCAGGTTGTCCATACCCCCGAGGCAGCAGTGAAAGGACTTCTTGGCAAATGTGAAAGAAAGTTTTGCTGTCCTGGCCAGAGACCAGCTCTCTTTTATGATGGTAGGGGATCAGGAACAAGGTGGCAAAGGGGCCCCTGGTAGAGGGAGTTCAAAGGAGGAACCAAGGACCAAGATGGAAAATGAACTCCTCAGGTGTCACTTTCTTCTCATTGATAATTAGCATCTTCCAGCTAAAATGTCTTTAAACAGACCGGCCTCCGAGAGAAGAAAAAAGGAATTATCTTGTTGTAACTAAACCAATTAAGTCTGCATAACCAGGTTTAGCATCGTCCTGTGGAACTCATTAATGGGGAGCCAAAGAAAACAAACCTGGGCATCGGTAGCAAGGAGGGGCTCCTGGGGGGACTTTGGTCCAGGAGCACCCCTCCACACACACACACACACACACACACACACATACACCTCAGGGATATTTTAGAGTAGATGGGGTGATTGTTGGAGAAGAAGCATGGAGCTGGGACAAAGCAAGTCCTCTGAGCTTTGATTCCCTCCTGTGTCAAATGCAGGCAATAATAATGGCTCCTATTTCCTGGGGCTGCCATGGGCTAGCACGCAGAAGATTCTGATGCTCACTTCTTTCTTCACTCTAGGTTAACTGCCCCGCATTTAAAAAAATAAATACCTATCCATAGAAGAACAAACCAGCACATTTAGTAAGCTGGGAGTCTTAATGAGCAGGAAATATCCTTCTAGAAGCATAAGGAAGAAAGAAGTAAGCAAACAAACAAACAAACAAAACAAAGTGAAAAAAACCTTGCTTTAAATGGTCACACTGGAATCCCTGTAGCAAGCAGACGTCCATCAGATGACAGAACACTCCTTAATGTCAGGAATTTGCAGGGGTACCTGGCTGGCACTTAGCCTGATGAAGGTGATGAAGGGCTTTTAAAAAAAAAAAAATCCAGCTGCCTGGTCACACCTGGTTTTTTTGGGTTTTTTTTTGAAATGTATAGAGGAAGTGTGAAATTAACAAGAGAGTCATTTTCCCCCTCCACCTCTCCAAATGCCACCAAATGTGTTAAGCTGGATGGCCTTGCTAGTTAGCTTCATTTCCTATATGCTCTCATAGACGCTCACTTTGGAAAAGGAGCTCCAGACTCCCCCATTTGTCCCAGGCATGAAGCTTATTCTCTCTGCTACTCATTGTTCAAGAGAATATCGGAGTCAGAGTCAGCGGCACCCTTTAGTTTCACAAGGACTTGTTCTTTAGCATGGTTACTTCAGCCCTTTGCAATTGTTAGAAAGAAATGTCAAGGACCTAATTAGAGCACTTGTGGTATTTTTTAATTAGCAAGGCTCAGGAAATAAACATCCGAAGCATGTAATCCGGGGGAAAATACGCTTAGCTTTACCATTTGCTGAAGGATACTGAGCCAAGGTCCTGGGTGACAGCGTTAATGAAATACAGTAAATGTATTATTTTATTCGTTTTATTTCTCACTCCCTCTCTCTCCCTTCCACTCTGCCCAGAATGCAGCGGAATTTTTCCAAGAACTTCTCATGTGTTATAACTAACCTTCAGACTGAAAAATTCCAGCATTGTATGCGTGAGTAGGCTGAGGTTCCCGGCGCTTAAGAGACTTGGTGACAATCCCCAGTGGGAAGTGGCACCCTCAATAGAAAGTGGCAAATCCCTCTAAAACTCCCAACACCTATTATTTTAAAAAAAGAAATTAACATTTCTCTTATGACAATCTACTGTGAGAGACACAGGCAGGTGGCCTGTGTGTGACTTAAGGGCACCAGGTGGCCCAGGTGGCCACCACCAGAGTCAGATTATAGAACCATTTCTCTTTTAAACCTTCCAGGTTTTCCCCCTTCCACAGCTTCTTTTGCAAGTCACAATTTCTTGAGCTTTTCCTTCTTTTTACAAATTTCATTTTATTTTATTGTTTTTGTTTTGTTTTATTTTGAGACAAGGTCTCTCTCTGTGTAGCCCTAACTGTCCTGGAACTCTCTCTGTACACCCGTCTGGCCCCAAACTCAGAGATTCATTTGCCTCTGCTTCCCAGTGCTGAGATTAAAGGCGTGTGCCACCATGCCCAGGCCAAATTTCATTTTCTAAATAAAAAAAAAAATGCCCGTTAAATCTTTGCTTCATGTGGGCAGGGAATGCAGCTCAATGGCTAGCAGGCTTGCCTAGCGTTTCTGAGGCCCTGAGGTTGAACCTTCAACACAACATGAACTGAGTGGTTGCCCACACTTGGCAATCCCAGTACTCAGGAGAAAGTGGAGGCAGGGGGATTAGAAGTGCAAGGTCCTGCTCAACTACACATTAAACTCAAAGACAGCCTAAGATTCATGAAAGCCTGCCTCCCACAGAGCAAACAAAGGTCTCTTGGTATATTAGAGACTCTCGATTGAGGTTGGTTTGATTTTCTAGTCATACCGTCAGTGCGAGCAGCTCAGTATCTTGGCTATACTGCCTCTGACCCTAGTCTCTAACAATGTTGACCCCCAAAAGCATATTGTTAGAATGAGGAAGTGGCCTGGCTTCCGTGTTCTTCACGGGCACTTTTTCCCTCTGATGAGAAGCAATGCTGGTTCAGACTCACTCTGGTCTGGCCTGTCTCCACAAATCATTCTTTGCTCAGTTTGAAGAAAACTAAAGATGAAAACAGTGTGGTACCGCTAGAATTCGACTGCAGAGCTTTGGGCACATGATACCAGATGCTTTCTTTTTTTTTTTCCTTTTTCTTTTTCTGTTGTGTGTTCTAATGCGGAAAATTCATTCAGTTTAGATGGGGCCCAAAAACCCAAGTGGAGAGTGTGCTGTAGACAGAGGGTGGGCCATGACTCTTCTCCTTTAGAGTAAATCTCCCTCTCCCGCCCTCTCCTGGTGTATGTGGTGTAATTTGGAAAATGGAATTAAGCCCTGGCTTGTCTTCTACATGAAGAGCTTCTATCGAGCTCCTTCCTGGCTCTAAAATCCAATGAAGCCCGTCACTGCAGTGTGAACAGACTCAATTCAGAGAATACCATAACAACAGGAAAGCCGAGGGAGCACGGAGTCCATACTTCCCTGCACTCAGGGAAGGCCAGCTGTATGCAGGGCCACACCAAAAAAAAATGGTGGCAGAAATGGGAACAGAAGATCCCAAACTGCCTGGCTTCAAGAACCATCTTTTTTCTTTTCTGGGAACCGATGGGGGTTACATGCGCTAAGTTTTCATGCCAAGTAGCCGGCCTACCTCCCACAGAGTGAGTAACTGGGATAAGGTTTTCGTGTTTGATGGAATGTCCGTTACTCGTCTAGCATTTGTAAGCGACTGTGACTATGATTGTCACTGACTATCTTAATATTACCAAGCTTCAAAAAGAAAATAATAGTCTCACTATGGAAATTATCCATTTCAAATGCACTGACATCTCCACGCTAGGTCGCGCCAGGCAAATGGCCATGAACGATGGCTCAAACACAATGCCTGTCCAGTGAGAAACAGCACAGAACACAACTTGCATGTATGGTGCATATTGTACTGTGCTTCCACCTTAGAAACTGTGTTATGTGCGTGACATAACCGCTGTCAGTAACTACCAGGTACAACGCTTGGTTCAAAGCCCACCCTCTGCAAGATGCTGCTCCTGCCTGCGCCAGACCCCAAATCTCTACCATTCTCCAACGAGCAACACTCAATTTGGCCCCATCTTCCTGCCTGCCATTCTGACACTGTATTCCTATAGAGCTGGGGTTCGCTCTGGCTCATGTTGTATGTTTTCTGCTGTGCTGGGGGCTAAGGACAGAACGTAAGTCAAACAGCTCTGGTCTTCAGCAAACGCTTAGACCAAATGAATAAGCATCTACCTGGCTCCTCAAAGCATGCTGAGATCTGGCAAAATAAATAACCGGACATTTCATGAATGGGACTCTGGAGAATTAATTGTGTCTGTGTGCAATATTATCCCCACCAGTCCTGCTGTGTGAAGGAGAGATTGAGACGCAGAATTACTCAGTAGAGTTGCTTCCCCAATGTAGTCTATCTGAAGTCTGATGTTCCCGGGGTTAGAACCGACTCAAACCTGTCTATTAATCACTGGTGTTGCTGCTTTCTGGGGGCAGCTGGAGGCATCGGACTGGCAACTCCTGTAGAACTGTTGAGGCGGGCATCCAAACTTGATAGTGAACTTTGAAAATATAAAAAGACTAGCGTGGGTTCATACAACAGCCACAGAAGGAACACCTGGGATTGGTCGGTGCCTGAACACTCTAAGAACTGAACAGATAGGTAGCAGTCCCCCGCCTTGGCCACAGTTTCATTTCTGAGGGTGTAGTCACCCACCATTAACTATGATCCAAAAAAAAAATATTCAAAGGAAAATTCCAGAGATAGACATATCTTAAGTTTCAAACAAATACCATTGACACTAGTACAAAGAGCTATGTTGTCATACCACTGTCCTCCACCTAGAACTTGGGACATCTTCGCGCTTCGTCTCATTGCGTCGGAGCATCTCACAGATGAAGAGAGGTAAATATATCACAGTGCGATAAGCTGAAAGAGGAGAAACACATTCCCCGCAGGTTACAGTATAATATAATGTTGCTTATTACATACGCTATATTGTTATGCTTTATTTATTTATTTATTTTTTGGTTAATACTCTTAATCTCTTACTGGGGCTAATGTATAAATAAAACCTTAGCCTAAGTGGGATAAAAGCATGTATTTATATAGTTTATACATACGGAGTTTGGAGATAGCTCTAAAGTCTTGGACATCCCCTGTAGTATTGAAACATATCTCTAGACATCTAGGGGGCTGTTAGAGTCAGTTCAGACTGCTCATATTTCTAGATTATATGGACAAGTCACATGCCCACATGATTACTTTCTGCCCCCAATAGTGAACAAGCCTAACAGCTTGATGTATGTATGGGAGCCACACTGTTCCTTCGGCCATTCTTATGGTAACCCTGGGCATGAGAATAGTAATAACCCAGATGATAAATTTCTCTAATATTAAGTTCTTTATCTGTTTTATTTCATAAAAACTGAGGCTTAGAAAAGTTGCTCTGTGTGATGAGTTTGAGGGACTGTTTAGACCTAGGTAGTCAGCTGGGCGGTGGTGGCGCACGCCTTTAATCCCAGCACCTGGGAGGCAGAGGCAGGCAGATCTCTGTGAGTTCGAGGCCAGCCTGGTCTACAAGAGCTAGTTCCAGGACAGGCTCCAAAGCTACAGAGAAACCCTGTCTCGGAAAACCAAAAAAAAAAAAAAAAAAAAAAAAAAAAGGCCTAGGCATAGACCTAGGTAGGTAGTCTGATTCCAGGGGCTCAAGGCTCCAGCAAGACATATGTCCCCAGAGAAGTAAGAAATGGGAGAGGGTTGTGTGAGGCTCCTAGTTGTACATCATAAGGCTGTGGTTCTGTTGCAGAGTGCATCTGTCTGTCTGCCTCCACTCCAATGCATCTGTCTGTCTACCTCCACTCCTGGCATCTGTTTGTCTGGCATCTGTCTGTCTGCCTCCACTCCAGGTCATCTGCCTGTCTTCCTCCACTCTAGGTATCTGTCTGTCTGGCACCTGTCTGTCTGCCTGCACTCCAGGCATTTCCCATCCAACAGAAGATAAGGGTGATAGTTAAGCATTTCTTGTAACAAAAAAAAAAATTAAGAAAGACATTTTATTCTTTCATAAAATGAACATACTGAGGTCCTAATGTCAATATCAGAAACGGTGCTTTCCATTTTCTGAGTCCGTACAGCTCTGTGCCAAGGACTGAACGTGGGGTCTTTCCTACACTCTCCTGAAGTCAGTAAGGTCATCCACGTAGGCAGGCTGGTCCTTATCTTACAGGAGAGGAAGCACGCACACTCGGTAAAAGTTTTACATAAGGTCATTGGACTCAGTTTGCTTTCTCCAAGTCCTAACCTCACCGGAGGCTCTGCCTGTGGCACACCCGGCCAGCTGCTGTAATGCCAGAAGTCCCAGCCCGCACTGTCTCTCCAGAGACACACATGCTCCTGGCTTTGTGTAGCTTCATTTCTAGTTTGTTTCTTTGATTTTAGAGATGGAGTCTCTGTTTGTAACCCTGGCTGCTTGACAACTCTTGATCCTCGTGCTGCTTCAGCTCCAGAGCAGGTGCCAGCACGTCAGCCTTCCCTGGGGTTTCTGTCTATTCTGAGCGCTGCACCCTCTGTCAACCTTGCAGCCACGGCCACCAGCATGCATTGGCCAGTCACCTCTAGTCTTGCCAGGAAAGAAATGGAGCTGGTATCTATCTGTCTGTCTGTCTATCCGTCTATCTATCTATCTATCTATCTATCTATCTATCTATCTATCTATCTATCTATCTATCGACAAAGGGTTTCTCTGTGTAGCCCTGGCTGTCCTGAAACTCACTCTGTAGATCAGGTTGGCCTAGAACTACCTGCCTCTGCCTCCTGAATGCTAGGATTAAAGGTGTGTGCCACCACCTCTGACTCCTAGTGTTTCTTAGTCAGGAATAAATAAAAATTTTAAACTCTTCCATTCCATCACACAGTCTTGGGGTCAAACTAAGCAAAAGACATAAATAACACTTGTGGAGAACAGGGAGCAGTGTGTGGGGTGGGAGAAAACAGCCAAATAGCCTTGAACTATGAAGTAGGATTAAAATCAGCCATGAGCTGATCTACTTGGTTAATGTTCTCTGGGGCTGCATGTTGCCAGGTGTGTAAGAGACTCAGCAAAAGCCAAGGGAGAGTCTCCAGGGCACACCTTTGATGCCACTGTAATCATTAGAAACAAAGAAACAGACCAAGAAAAAAAAGGTCAGCCAGGCATAGTGGTGCGTGCCTTTAATCCCAGCGCTTTGAACACAAAGGCCAGACCTCTATGAGCTCAAGATCAGCCTGGTCCAGTCTATGTGGTGAGTTCCAGGGCAGCCAAGGTTACTCAGTGAGACACTATCTTTAGATAGATAGATAGATAGATAGATAGATAGATAGATAGATAGATAGATAACTCGTTGGTGGTGGTGGTAGTGATGGTGGTGGCAGTCCATGCCTTTGATCCCAGCACTCAAGAAGAAGAGGTAGACAGATCTCTGTGAGGTCGAGGTCGGTTTGGTTGGTCTACAGAGTGAGAACCGGAACAGTCAAGGCTACAAAGAGAAAATGTGTCTCAAAAAGAAAGAAAGAGAGAGAGAAAGAAAGAGAGAGAGGAAGAAAAAGAGAGAAAGAGAAAGAAAGAAAGAAAGAAAGAAAGAAAGAAAGAAAGAAAGAAAGAAAGAAAGAGGAAGGAAGGAAGGAAGAAAGGAAGGAGGACGGAAGGAAGGGAAGGAAGGAAAGAAAGAAAGAAAGAAAGAAAGAAAGAAAGAAAGAAAAGAAAAGAAAAGAAAAGAAAAAAGAATGTCAGACAGACAGACAGAAATGAAAGTACTTAGCTCTTCTGATTGGAGTTTGGAGTTTATGGCTCATTGTTTTTTTGCTGTTATTGTTGTTTTTTGTTTTTTATTTTTTCGAGACAGGGTTTCTCTGTAGCTTTGGAGCCTGTCGTCGAACTAGCTCTTGTAGGCCAGGCTGGTCTCAAACTCAGAGATCTGCCTGCTTCTGCCTCCCAAGTACTGGGATTAGAGGTGTGCACCACCACCGCCCAGCTTTTATGGCTCATTGTAAAGCTCAAGAGTGATGCTTGGTTTCGATCTCCTTAAAAATAAACTTCTTGGTGAGCATCAAGTGGTGAGAGAAGAAATGATTTCCACAGGCTGTGTGTTAGTCCTGTTGACAACAGAAAGTAGCAGAGAATAGGAATCAAGCAGTCAGGACCTAGTTCATAACAGACACAAAAGGCAGAAACCTTTCTTCATGGATGAGGAAGGGAATCATAAGGTCCCCATCCCTTCCTAAAGGACAGTTGGCCACTAAGGGAGGCTGGGGAGGGAGTGATGCTTTTCTGCAATGGCGTGTCCACTGACAACACGCCCAGGCTCCTGTGAATACCAGCTCCTTCACCCATGCTCATGTAAACATCAGTGTCTCAAATGCACATCATACATACACAGACACACACACACACACACACACACACGCACGCACGTGCATACACACTCTCTCAATGTGAGAGGGGACATGTTGGGAAAGGAGAAGGTCTCAGAGGGGGAAGGATGTTGAGAGAGGCAATGGGGTGAAAGGACTTGAATTGTATATAAATATGTATGAAAGTGTCAAAGAATAAAAGATTGCCTTTAAAAAATGGGAAAGAAATATGCTAACACTCTCAAAAACTTAGCCAGAGGAAATGCTGTCATTTCCGAAGCCCCTCCTGAGGATTTGCTGGTCAGAAGTGACACTCATCTTTCTGTCCCTTTCAGTCCTGGAACATGGAAGAGGCCCCCTTCCTCAAGGACAGAGACGTCTGCCCCCAAGTCAAATACTGTGAGGCTCTTTGCCTGGTGAACATAAACAGAAGCAAGAGCAATGTGAATTTCGCCAAAAAGAATTTATCCCAAAGCGGGCCTGTCCCCTTGTAAATAAATTCATTCGGGGGGGGGGGGGAGAAAACACGATCATTACTTTTGCACAAAATGAGGAGTTGTGAGCAGACACAGACTGGAGTGGTGGCAGAGTGGGGAAGGGGTAAGGGACATCAGATGAAGGAAGCGGCAGTAAAAAGAGGAAGAAGAAGCTAATTCCCCCCAAGAAAGCCTGCACACAGGACGCTTTGGTTATTATTATTTCGTCAACGGTTGGTCTCGCTTCAAAATGTTTAGACTCGACAAGCAGCCTCAAATGACCCAGGTTTTCTATCACCTGAGACCGGGAGGGCCGGGAGGGGTGGGAGGCCTGAGCCCCCCACTGGTGATTCCTCAGCAACTGGGCAGCAAGAGTCAAAAAAGGGTTCCCAGTGTTACATTGACACCTCTTTCCCTTTCAAGTCCCGTTCTTTATTACCTCTGGTATTTGGGGTGGCATTTTAATACCCATGTCAAAAAGTTAAAAGCAGCTTGGAAGGATGTCGTTCTCCAAGGGTCACCCTCTGTTTTAGCCGGACTGAAGAGCAGAGGGAAAAGCACCAAGTGACTTCCCCACTCGTCTCTGACAACGCTCAAACTCCTACTACGAAAATAGATGACAAAGTGTCTTCAGCAGGATTCTCTGCTACAGCTTTGCCTCTGCTTTGGTCTGGGTGTAATCTGGATTTCTGTCTTTCCAAGCGAACCGACGCCCACAAAGCAAATGACAAGGCAGAGAGCAAATTGGGAGACACGTTTCTCGATAGTTTGATACGAGCTCGTCAAATATGATAGTCAAAAGGTTACAGCTATGAAAATCTCATACAGATAAGAAAAACACCAGCTTGCTCCTGGGGAAATGAACAGCTCACAAAAGAAGTGCAAAGGGCTAATAAACAGAAAAAAAAGATGTTTACCTCATTTGCAATCAAAGACATGTAAATGGAATCAATGAGGCGAGGACATTTTTCACCTCCCAGATTGGCACAGTTTGAAAAGGGGGCAGAAAGTGGTCCTTCCCACACGCTGCTTATGCGATGATCAGCCAACCCTTCCACTGAAGAAAATATTTTAGGCTGACTCGTAGTTTGGGCACAAGGATTTATTCTCGAGAAGTAAACAAATACACACACAAATGGCTGTGAGAGAGAATTTCTAATCCCCATAATTATGATCATAAACTATTCGATCAAATATCTGAGTTAAGAGGTGAGTATGTAAATCATGCGCCCTTCACGTGGTAGGATACCATACATGAAAAAAACAGGGGATTCGCGTTTATGAAGAATACTTAATATAAGAGATATAATCTAATATTACAGGAATACAATCTAATACTAAGCAGATTATATAAAATTAAGGCTTTGACTCACTTTAACATTTTTGAAATTTTAGTTTTATTATTTTATGTGTATGAGCATTCTGCCTACATGTATCTGTGTGTACCATTGGCATGCTGGGTGTCCACAGAGACCAGAAGGCCTTGGATCCCCTGGAACTAGAGTTTTAAATAGCTGTGAACAGCCATGTGGGTTCTAGGAACAGAACCTAGGGCCTTGGAAGAGCAGCCAGTGTTGTTAAATGCTGAGCCATCTTCCCAGCCCCATGTTGATATTTTAAAAGAGAAACAGCTCATTGTTGAGAGCGGGATATTCATGGCAAGAGAAAAGGAGAAGGGATTTTTTTTTTTAATTATCTTATTTTTCTTCTTAAAGATAATCTGGAGAAGATAGCGAAAATGATAGAGGAAAAAGATTTTCCCATGGCGACAGAAAAGACTGGAGCCCTTTTCCTCTCAATGTTGTCGTACTGAGCAGCTGAGGCCTGTCCCCAGACCTCTTAGGCCACGCCATCAAACTCCATCTCCCCATCTCCAGCAAACTGGAAGCGCACAGTGGACCTGAAGCTTAGATGCAGGCCTGGAGTTCACATTTCGGCAGCATCCACTTTCTGGTGGGCAATCGTGTCTTGGCGAAGCGGGAAACGCATTTCATTAATGAGGTTTCACTTTCCTCTCTTGGAAACATGGATCCGTGAGCCCAAGCTGGGGTCGGATAGGCTTTCTTTTCATTAAGCAGGGAAGCTGATAACTGGGAACCTGGTCAAATGGAGGAGCATCCTGAGGTCCAAGAGCAGCTGACCTGGCAGGAGCATCTAGAGAAAGGCCAAACCCCACCCGTTGCAGGCCCTTTGCCTCAGCTGATGAAGCCACCGACACAGGGTACAGGACTAAATGAACTCCAAGCTTTAGCAGCTCCTTGACTTTTCACGTGGTTGTAGCCTTGGCTCTCCTGGAGCCAAGTTTTGAGACCAGCTTGGCCTTGAACTCTTGTAAATCCACCTTCCTCCTGAGTGATTGGATTAAGGGTGTGTAACACCACTGTCCAGTGACGTTTCACCTTATTAAAAGATCCCTTGGGGCTGAAGAGCTGGCTCAGCCCTGGAGGTGAGTGCAGACTGACCTTGAGGAAGACAGGAGTTTGGATCCTGGTACCCGCTTGGTAGTTCACAGCCGCCAGTAACCCCTACTCCAGGGGATCCAATACCCTCTTCTGTCCTTATGGGGACTGCACTCACATGCACAAACAGATATATATATATGTGTATATATATATATATATACACAAACATAATTTAAAGTATAAAAAAAAGTACAAGTGACACTAAATGGACTCAGCAGGTTACATGTGTATATTTATTTGCATATATGTAACAGTAATAATGAAAGACTGTAAGGCCATAAATTTGAAAGGGAGGCGGGAGGAGGAAGGGGTCAGAGAGAAGAAAGGAAGGGGATTCATGATATAATTAGATTTTAATTTTAAAAACGAAAACTGTGCTGGACAGTGGTGGTGCACACCTTTAACCCCAGCACTCGGGAGGCAGAAGCAGGAGGATCTCTGCGAGTCTGAGGCTAACCTGGTCTACAGAGTGAGATCCAGGACAGAAAGCCAGGTCTATACACAGAAACCCTGTCTCAAAAAAACTAAAAAAAGAAAAAAAGAAAGAAAGAAAGAAAGAAAGAAAGAAAGAAAGAAAACCATATAAGTATTAAGACATTAAAAAAATACTTGATATCTTTCTAGACAGGGTACTTTGTCCTAAATTAACTCGTTCACTTTTGAAAATTGGAGTTTTATTTGTTTTTATAAAAGAAATATTGAATCCAAATCTGGCCCTGCTGACCCTTCCCACCTGTGTGCCCCTCCTCCTTAGACACACTCTGGGTTTGATTATTTATTCACTTACTTATGCTGATTGTTTTTTTATTACTTTCTGTGTATGGGTGTTTTGCCTGCATGTACGTCTGTGCACTGAGCACAGGAAGTACTCCAATTGGGCCCAAAGAGAACATCCCTCAGAACTGGAGTTACAGCTTAGTGGGCTGCCAAGGGTTGCTGGGAATCAAACCCAGGTCCTTGGAGACAGCAGCAAGTGCACTTAATTGCTGAGCCATCTCTCTAGCCCCTGCATCTCTTTAGAGCAGTTGAAGGCTGGCTTGTGCCTTGCACTCAGTTCTCTCTTGATTGCTCAGATCTTCAAGCTTAAACCAAGATCTTGTCCAGAAGCCCTTCCTGCCAATCTCTGGTGTCCATTTATTTTTTTCAGGCCAGCTCAGAATCTTCCAGGGGCGGCTTAGAGTTTTTCAGCTATTTTCATTTCACTTGTTAAAGAGGCCTTCTTGATTTCTAGTTCAGAAATACTGCCTTAGAGATTGCGAAAGACTTTATTCCATCTTTGGGATGTCACAGCAACCTCAAGAGGTAGGTCAGATTACTTCTGCTGGAGAGTAAGGGACCAAAGACAGAGAGGCTTGCCACATCTATGCCAAGTTTATTGGTTCATGGCAGGATTTAGAATGTACCAGAGGGAAACGAACAGGGGACTTGAGTATAGCAAAGCAAAACCACAAATAGCTCTAAGTGTTGTCCTGCCCCAAGGGAGGGGCAAGATCTCCCGTAAAGAACAGCTGTACCGTGGGACAGAGGGACTGTCATCACTCCAATAGCAGGCTCTTTATTGCAGCTGTTGCTGCCTTTCGAAGCCAGACAGCTGTTGCCTGGAGATGGATTCAAACAGAACAAAGGAAACAGAGTTTGCAATAATGACCGTGCCCGTATGTGTGTGCACGACGTTCTCCGCCTTGTGGCTCAAAGCGTTCTAAAGATATAATCTAATTACTTCTCAGGAAGGCCACGCTTGAGGAGTATAAGAAAGCTAGGCACGGAGAGAAAGAAGGATGTCTTCAACTGGCCTTTGTGTGATATTGTTGAGGTGAGAAAGGAAGGCGCCTGCCGGGGTTACACAGCCTTCAGCCACTTGTGATATGGCTTTTGCAGTGGGCACTGAAGATGGGTGTCCTCGTCCTTGGCAGAGCTGGGGAGCCCCTGCAGTGTCTCTGCTGAGGGGTTGGTAATAGGACAAGAGATTGCTTTCACCTTCCTCCCACTCCCCACCCCCTACACAGTACAGGCTGTCCTGGTTGCTGGAGCTTCACCTTGACTTCTATGCAGCGGGCACTGTGCCTCTGGAGTTCATGGTCCGTGTTCTCTTTTGATAGTCTTACTGCCCGCTTTACATGTCACTATAATGTTCCAATTCCTTCTTTGTTTGTCCATTTCGTCCCGCCTGGACTCTCCTATCTCTCTTTAGAAGTCACACAGCCTGACACAGACTTTCCCTCAACTAGACTACCTAGCAGACTGTGGACTGAAAGTGGGGGGCTTCCCTTCTCGTTTCTCTCAAATGCCCACCTCTTGCTCTGCACAAGATAAGGTTATGTACCCGGCCCCCCACTTGTTGATAATATCCACTTTGCTCTGCTTTACATTGTTTTGTTTTGTTTTTCGAGACAGAGTTTCTCTGTAGCTTTGGAGCCTGTCCTGGAACTAGCTCTTGTAGACCAAGCTGGCCTCGAAGTCACAGAGATCGGCCTGTCTCTGCCTCCCAAGTGCTGGGATTAAAGGCAGCATGTGCCACCACGGCCAGGCTATTTCTGCTTTAAATGGTTCTACTTATGTTGGTTTAATCTTTAGCTACGGACCTTCACGAGTAGTTTTCTCTTGTTTTGGTAAATACTTTATTTCCTAGCTTCAGGAATGGCAATGCCTCCAGAGACAGCACTGTATTTCACACCTCTGAGACCTCTGTTGGTTAGAGAGGGGAAGGAAAGTGCTTCAGTTCACCTACTGCGGGGTCCAAGACCCTACGTGTTTGCCTTAGTGCATAAGCCATCAAAAGTCCCCTTTAAGACATCTGTAGATAATCTGGGCCGTGGTGTCACATGCCTTTAATTCCAGCAGAAGCAGGCAGACCTCTGTGAGTTGGAGGCCAACCAGGTCTACAGAGCTAGTTCTAGTACAGCTAAGGCTACACAAAGAAACCTGGTCTCAATAAATAAATACATACATACATACATACATATATAAATAAATAAATTAATTAAAAAAAAGAAGTATGTAGGTTAGCTGGGCATGGGCTTGTGATTGCAGCCCTCCTGAGGCAGAAGCAGGACCAAGAGTTCAAGGCTAGCTACGTACTAAGTTTCAAAAGAAGAAGAAGAAGAAGAGGAGGAGGAGGAGGAGGAGGAGGAGGAGGAAGACCAGAACAACAAAGAGGCATCCAAGTTAAATGTTCTAATGTGTGTATGTATGGGGGAGGGAGCTGGCATTGGGAAACAGTGTTCATCTGAAAGGCTGGTCTCTTGCCACCATCTCCAGAGGCCTTTTTTGGGGACTATAGGTTGAACTGAAGTTTGGTCTTTGCTGTTTTGCAATAAAGTATTATAATGAGAATGAGTGCATAGCTCCAGCCCCTCTCTAGGAAAGTGCCTGTTTTGCCTTGGAGGAAGGACTTTATTAACAAAAGCGATAGCCCTTTTCCATCAATCCAGCTGAGTTACAAAGCCTGCCTGTGAACGCTCTTGGGAAGCCTGTGGCCATGAACTGGCTCAACCTGTTCTTGGAAGAGGTCGGGCCCAGAGAATATGTTTTTGCTACAGCTGTGTTTTTGCTCAAATTATGAACCAATCAAATCCTTGGCCAACCACTGTAGCGGTTCTGGCTGACCCGAAGTAACCTGTGCATGTGGGAGCTGAGGACACGGTTCAGAGTCCCCATCTCTTTTATCTGCACTAGGCCAGGTCAGGAGCAGAAGGTCACGGACATTTGCCTGTTTGGCTCTGTTTCTTGCAGCGCCTCAGGCTGCTTCCCACCCGCATTCTCTCTGAAGAAACCCGCCCTGGTGGTTTGCTTTCGGTAACAACGTGTCTATTACCTGAAGCTACTGTGCCTTGAAATATCTGACCAAAAAATGTGTGCCAAGGAACATAAGCTGGGCTTGTGATTTGGCTCAGAAACTTTCTGACTACCTACTAGGCACCTAGGCTCTGTGTCTTTTTTGAGGTCCCAGAGGCAAAAGCCGTGGGAACCTTAAAGACAATGGTTCTCCCCCTTTCTAACACTGTGACCCTTTAATACAATTCCTCATGTTGTGGTGACCCCCAACTACAAAATTACTTCCATCGCTACTTTATAAGTCTAATTTTGCTACTGTTATGAATTGCAATGCAAATATCTGTGTTTCCGGATGGTCAGAGGTGACCCCTATGAAAGGGTTGCCAGACCCTCAAGGGGGTTGAGAATTGCTTTAAAGAGCTAGTGTTATACCCAGATCAGGAGGTCCCTCCAAAACCACCACAGACTCTCCACTTGTATGCAAAAGCAAAAAGCTTTATCCGAGCTCAAGCTTGGACTCTGTCTGTCTGTCTGTCTATCTGTCCAACACAGAGGTTAAGAACAGAGAGCCTCAAAACTGGGCAGGATGGGTTTTTGTTGTTGTTGTTTTGTTTTGTTTTTTAATTGCAGTAGAGGTTGGGGTGAGGGAATTTTTAGGGTTCAGGACCCCGATTGGCTAACATTTGCCTAGGGGTATCGTCTCTTGGCAAAGGGGGAATAAGTGAGTTTTCTGGGCTCAGGGACATCTGGTGATCTTATCTAATCTCATCTAATGGTTGGAATGTCAGGGTCTTCCCTTTAGATGCTGGCCTTCCCGGGGTGGTGCCAGCTTATGATTTCCCTGGAGCCTGGTGCTGCTTGCATGGTAAACTGGAACTCAGGCCTACATTTTATCTGGTCTCTATCGAGTCTGCCATGGCAGGTGTGTGGTCTGGGCCCATGTGTGGCCAGGGTGCCCTGGGCCACACGCTAGCACTGTGCTCTCTTGAATGGCATTCATTCACTGTACATAAATGCTCTAAATGTACAATATACACCGGCTATGAGCAGTGTGAATGTCTCATTAATGACTTTTGCATTCATGACATGTTTGAAATGGCGAAGTTTTGAATATATCAAGTTAAACTGAGGACATTGATTAATCCACTTTGAACAAAATCTATGAGGGTTTTATCTTCATGTGATCCACATTGTTTGCCATTACACACTGGTGTGGACAAACTTCAAATGAAGAGAGGGATAAAACATAGGGCAAAGACACTAACAATGTGCTGTAGGGGAGAAAGGGGGAGCTGCAGCTCAGTTGGGGGAGCCAGGAATACTTCATGGAAACAGTGGCTTTAGAAAGGAGTTTTGAAGCGGGGTGGTGGCGCGCACCTTTAATCCCAGCACTTGGGAGGCAAAGGCAGGTGGATCTCTGTGAGTTTGAGGTCAGCCTGGTCTATAGAGCTAGTTCCAGGACAGCTAAGGCTGTTACACAGAGAAACACTGTCAGAAAGAAAGAAAGGAAGAAAGGAAGAAAGGAAGAGAAAGACAGAGAGAAAGAAATGAGTTTTGAGGCAGAATTGTGGTGGGAAAGACTAGAGGCAATTTCTCCCAGATCTGGACAGAGGTTTTGATCTCAGCCAGTCAGAGGACCAGGACAATTGCGACCACATTAGAGTCCTTGTCAGTTTTCTAACCCCGACTGTCCTTCCTAATGGCCTAGGACAGATCTTCTGGAACAGCCTCAAGTTTCATGAGCCAGGATTGTGGGTGGGAGGCCCTGATACCGCTGCTTCATGGAGTTTTGGGATTCTGTATCTTCTCTGATAGGGCCAGAGCGACCATGAGTTTTCCATCGCCCATGAGGTCTTCGTTGTTTTCTTTGGAAAGAAGCAACAAGGGAGAAGCGGCAGCAAAAGAGAGAGCACAGAGCCCCCAGCACTGGTGTCTGCAGAGTTTGCAAGCGTCCCCTGTGGGAGAGGAAGAGGGCAGATCTGGTTGGCTTGGGCTTTCCCCAGGTATGAGCTAAGCTCCTGATTGTGTAACCTTACCTATGGTATGGGCACAGTGACAGAACTCTGCCAATTCCAGAGTGAGAGAGCCCGAGAGCGAGCTCCGCTAGTTAATGTGTGATTGCTCTGAACAGTAATAAAAAAAATCTTCATGCTTTCAGAAGCCTTTGAGAGGAGTAATAGCTTGAAAAAAGAAGAAAGGCAGAACCAGGGAGAAGAGAGAGTGAGAGAGATCCTTGATTCTGTTACACTTGGTAAATGAAACAGACTCAAAATCTATTTTCCTTTTCTCTTTTTCTTCTTCGGTACCCTGCTATCTCTCCATGTTTTTCTGGGTTTTTCTCTTGCCAGGCATGATAATGCACACTTTTAATCTCAAATGCTGACTCAAGAAGTGGAGGCAGGAGGATCTCTATGAATTCTAGATCAAGCAAGGCCTACATACTGTGAACTTGTCTCAAACAAAAAATCAACAACAACAAAAACAAACAAACAAAAAGCCCAAACAAACAAATACTACTTGAATACTATTGGGCCCAATAATCTTGCTTACTTTTTTTAAAGATTACATTAGGCAATAATGTAATAATAATTGTGTGTGTGTGCTTGTATGTGTGTGTGTGCACGCTTGCATGTGTGTGTGTCCATGTTTGTAGAAGCAGGGGGATAACTAGTGTGAATAGGTTCTCTCCTTCCACAGTGTGGGTTCAGGGGATCAGACTCAGGAAGTCAGAATTAGTGACGAATACTTTAACTGGCTCAGCAACCTTAATCTGTTGTCATAACATACTAAAATAAGGTTGGAGGAGGTCAACATGGAGAGTCCTTGGCTTGAGGTGCATAATCTTCAGAAGTACATACCTGGCATCTGCTCCAGGATATCCCCTCCCAAGGTGTTTTGCTCTTCTAGACTGGTCAGCCACATTAACCTGCCACTTCTGATTTCTATCCTACTAAGTGCAACCTTGGGGCCTATCTGAGCTGTGCATAATGTGCTGTGCATAGCGTCATTCCTTTGGGACAGATGAGCATCTACTTCTTTCCCAGAATGATTAATTCAGTCAACATATGGCACACACTCCCCACAAACTGTAACTCTAACTGTATTAGAACCCACTATGTCCTGGGGTCACTCAGAGAACCAGGGCAGGGATCTTACTGTCTAGAGCAGAAGTCCTAGCATGTTAGAGACAAGTTCCAACTAGGCAACAAAAATCGTGTATATCTCTCTAGTGAGGATACCTAAAGACATGCCTACTAAGGTACTAAAAGTTTTATGCAATTCCAAAAGCCTAAGGGATACTGCAAGAACTGGTAACAAAGTTGGGTGCTTTCAAATAAGAGAAAGTTGCTGGGTTACAGACAAGCACCATGATCAACTAGGATTGATGAAAAACATTGTTGTAAGCAGGTCAACCAATTGCTCCAGAGTGGGTAAGAACAAGATGCAGAACTGTCCCTGGAGGATAGACAGGTCAAAGGAGACTCCTAAGACACAGCTCAAAAATGGTCCCATGATAGACCCTGTGATGACAGTGAAGATGACGGCGTAACATTTCGGAGCACAAATGGAGTCAGGTATGTATAGAGAGTCAAGGAGTCAGGTACGCATAGAGAGTCAAGATAAATACCTTGGGAGAAATGGGTTATGGATTCTGAGAGAGTGACTGGGTTTAGACCAGGGCTGACATCATGAGTCAGACTGGAAGCCATTGGGCCACCAGCATCTATTGTCTGTGTGATGGACCACAGCATCAGCATCAAAGTTGACACAGAATCACCAAAAAGAGAAGGTTTGTGGACACCCAATCCACACCCAAGTGTGCCTCCGTATATGAAGGACAGACAGCTCTTGTTTTTGTGCTTGATTTTCCTGGAAGGTTTTATCCCCATGGGGCTGGAGTCCAGGGTGAGAGAGCAGAAAGAATGCCTGCCTGGGTTGCCAGCTGTCTCCCTCGCCCCCTTTCCCCAGCTGAGCCACAAACCAAAGGAATTAACCCGCAGCTACAGTGGGGGAAGGGAGGCTAGCCTCCCTTGTGTTGGAGATGAGAAAGGAGTGGGGAACAGCCTGCAGAAGCTTTGAACCTGATCTCTCAAGCTCAACAGGAATGTTCTGCAACCTCAAAGACTCTTATGGTTCCTGAGACTTGGCACTTCTAAGCCTCTCTCTTTGGGAGTGTGTGTGGGTGGGGGTTGGGAGTTGGGGGGCTAGGGATTTTCTACGGAATTTACAGAGTGCTCTGACTTGTCTCAGGAGAGTGTCAGGAGAGGCTGGTGGGCTAGTGAGTTTTGTCTGTTCTTTAGAGGAGCCCACTTGGGTCAAAATGTGACGTGGGTGCTTGTGAATGCAAGAGAGTTTGGATTACAAACTTGGCTTCGCTCTTTGCTCTCAGAGTAGAGGTACATTTCACCCAGCACCTGCATAATGGCTTTGCTATAGTCACTTGAGTTCTGACTCTGCCTCTTTATTTTTTTCTCAGCCAGAGCTCAGCTAGGCCACAAGATAACAGTGGCTTGTTCCTCACTGGTTTGCACTGGGAAGTGAGGCGATGCCGAGCCCGCCTAGGCTTTCCTTGATGTGCCTTGCTCTTTTCCCTTCAACTTTAATGAATCAGATCTGTAGGATCATAAATGTGACCGACCCTCAAGCCATTTGTCTAAACCTGCTTCCTCCATGGCATTCATGATTGGTGATTCCCTCCGGAATCCAAGAGTCTGAGGCTTAGCTTGTTTCTGGCAGGCTGTCTTAAGAGAGACTCCGTCCTGTAGACTGGAGGGTTTGTGGATAACGCTTGCTTCTTACATCTAAAACGTGCAGCTGTTGGGCGCAGGAATTTGTGCGAAAGAAAAGCAGTCAGAGCCCAAGAAGAGCTGCAAAGGAAAAAAACAGCTGCAAGCTTGTCCGTGAATAAATCAGACGGTGACGTTTATTGGGCTATTTCCAGAATGATATCAGCAAGCGACTGGAATGCAAGAGTACCTTTTCCAGGAAGGATTTTAGCTAAGGAGGCCAGAATAAACCAGCCTTGCCTATTGGGACTAGCTTAGTTTTATAGGAAGGCCACAGGTTTGGAGGCACACAAACTCAGGGCTAGTCCTGTCTCTCTTTTCACTTACAGGAGTTTGGGATGAGTTATTTAACCCGAGCTTCATTTTCTATACTTTAAAAAAAAAAAAGATGCTATAATATGAAGCACACATAGTGATTGAAAGTGTTGGGAAGTGAGAAAAGACCTTGGTAACTAGATGGCATTTGCTGTATTTGGACCTGAATGGAGATACCAGGAATCTCTGGACCTGAATCATCATTTCTTAAATGGAGGTGGGGGAGGAAAGGCCAGCCTTGCCTGGCCTGGAGGGTGGCTAGAGAGGAGAAAGATCAAAAGGCCTATAAATATCTGTCAAACTTTAAAATGCAAATTCACTGCCTGTGGCCCAGTTGGGACTCAATCTTTCATTATCACCTTTCTGGGAAGAAACTCCAAGGGAGGAGGCTGGGGGTAAGGGGGAGTAGGGAGGAAGTAGGGAGGAAAGTAGTCTTGCCCTACTTGAAGCATTTTGGTTGAGGATACCATCATTTTGTGAGCAAATGTGGATTATGTGATAAATGTTCCATCCAAATTAGACCTAGAAATGTGGACAGAAAAGAAGCTAATTGCACATGGCTTTCTTCGCAAATAGACTGTGGTTCTCTCAAGTAGAAGAGACTGTGTAGTCCTTAAAAGAACTCTTTTTGGGGGCAGGAGAAGGAGGGTTGAGACAAGGTTTCTTTATGTAACCCTGGTTGTCCTGGGCCTCGCTATGTAGACCAGGCTAGATTTGAATTCACCGAGAACCTCTTCTGCCTCCCAAGTGTTGGGATTAAAGGCATGTGATGGAGGAAGGTCATTGGTTAAAAAATAAAGAAACTGCTTGGCTGGCCCTCATAGGTTAAAACATAGGTGGGAGGAGTAAACAGAACAGAATGCTGGGAGGAAGAGGAAGTGAGCTCAGACTCGACAGCTCTCCTCTCGGGGGCAGACGCCTCAGAGAGACGCCATGCTCCTGGCTCCTGGGTGGACGCGGGGATAGCTCTGCTCTCTGAGGCACACGTGATGAAGCTCTGACCCAGGATGGACGTAGGCTAGAATCTCCCTGGTAAGCCACCTCGTGGGCTACACTAGATATGGGCTAGTCCAGGTGCGAGAGTTAGCCGAGAAGAGGCTAGATAGAAATGGGCCGAGCGGTGTTTAAAAGAATACAGTTTGTGTGTTGTTATTTCGGGGCATAAGCTAGCAGGCGGCCGGGGTGCTGGGGACGCAGCCCCGCCGCTCCTATTACTACAGGCATGCATCAGCATGCCTGGATTTATCATAACCCTGATAATTTGCACGGTTCTTGGTGTTCCGCACATGCCGAGGGTCTGGTGAGTGGATGGATGAACGGATATGTAGATGGGATAGATAGGAGAAGGATGGATGATGGATGACTGGAGGGTGGAGGAACGGGTCATGGCTAAATGATGAATGGTAAATGGATGAATAGATGCTGGGGGCTTAGGTGGTAAGTGTACAGATGGATTGATGGACGTTAACCTTAAGCCAGTCTCACTAGTAGTTGGTGGCTACTTCTCAAGCACCGCTCCACAAGGCTTCACTGGAAACATGTCAGCAATGATCCTCAAGAAGAGCAGTGTGGTCCTCTGAGGAAGTCTTGGATGAGCACAGTCTCCTCTCCAGGGCCAGAGATCCGATCAGTTACTTTCATATCCTGGCATCCTTGGGGAAGCTTTGGTCTGACAGTTTCCCCCAATTTCTGTAGAAAGTGAGGAGCTTGAGGTAAACCCCACAGAGGAGACCTCTAAGAATAAAAAGGTTAGCAAACACCTGACATTCATTTTGAAGCAGCTCTCAGTGCCTTGCCTCCACCATAACCATCGCCGTCAGTGGGAAGCAATGAAGCGACTTCCTTGCTTCCCGTCTCCCCTGTACTCTTTTCCCGTTAGCTTCATTTTCTCAGGAAACTGTATCGAGTCTTTTCCACACAAAAGAACCTAATGAATGCACCAGACTGGATTTCCTTAAAATGTGGATTACATATTAGATTCTTCCCTGGATCCATTTTCTCAACTAAGTCATAGCCAAAGGTCAGAGTCTTCCCTTCTCCCTCTCTAAATGACACCTGTCACTCAAAGGCTCCACTCTGGAGTTTCCTCATCTGTTGGAAGCAACCTCTTCCAGCAGCCCTCTGAGGCCATCTAATGCCATTCTTTTCAACCAGCATTTATTATGCTTGTAATTATTTTCTTAATTTATTTTTATGTATATGCATGTTTTGCCCATATACATGTCCATATCTGTGTATCATTTGTATATGTATGTGAATGTCTGTGTACCATGTGTATGTGTGTGTACCTGCTGAGGCTAGAGAAGGTATTGATTGGAGGCTAGAGTTACAGATGGTTGCGATCCACCATGTGGTTGTTGGGAACCGAACCCCAGGCCCCATAAAACAACAGCCAGAACTCTCAACCACTGAGCCACCCCTTGAGCTCCTGTCCTTGTTATTCTCAAGTACAGATGAGTCTGGTACGGCAACTATGTTATAAATGGCTCAAAAAGAGACTCCAGATACTGTCCCTGCCTGCTCTACAGGTCTAGCTCAAGACTCAGTCCACCTTACGATTGTAGTGTATGGTTAATCACAGCGTGTGCTGCAGATAGATCTGAGTTCAAAGGTTAACACACTCATCTGTTCCACAAGCACGCATGAGTGGGATGTTACTTGTTAAATACTGCTGAAGCTCCAGGAATGTAACAAAGGACAGTTCAAAGTGTATTCACTCTTGAGTTACTGTGGTGATGGAGGCAAGTGAGCAAACAACAAACTCTAAAAACGTACAAAGCAAAGAGCAAGATAGGAGGCAAATTTGAAGTGGGAGAGACTGCAGTTGGATGTGGCTCTTTAGCTCACCGAAGTACCAGTGAACAGCTGGGGCGAGCGTAGTCAGAAGGAGTTTAAGGTGGCTTTGAGATGTCTTGAGTGAGAGCACAGCAAGTTAAGAGTTTCACTACGGAGTGAACTCCGGGTTTCAGGTAAAGGAAACTGGCAATGCTGGACCAAGGTGGGCAGGGGCAAAGCAGAAGATGAGGTAAGGGAGAAAAGCATCCCTGCAGCACTAGATACAGGTTCCAGTAAGGGAGGCTGGGGTTTGGGGCTGAGGATGTAGCTTTATTGGGAGTGTGTTTGCCCAGCATGCATTCTTTCTTCAACACCAGGTGAACCAGGAGTGGTGATGCATGCCTGTAATCCCAGCACCCCTGGGGAGGAGGAGGCAGGCGGATGTGTGCATGAGTCCCTCCCACAAAAACAAACCAGAACACAAAGGAGTCTGAGATTGATACTGAGTGTGGGCAGGAGCCATGGGAACACTCACACGGATGAACGTTAGAGTGAGATCTAGATCATCAGGCTTGGGCATGTGATACGGATGGCTTCAGTGCCTTGAACCTGGACAATCAAGCTTGAAAGCTATTTAAAAACTCCTACAAGAGGGTCTAGAGAGATGGCTCAGAGGTTAAGATTATTGGCTACTCTTCCAGAGTTCCTGAGTTCAAGTCCCAGCAACCATGTGGTGACTCAGAACCATCTGTAATGAGACCTGGTGCCCTCTTCTAGTAGGCAAGCAGCACATCATACATAATAAGTTTTTTCTTTTTTTTTTCTTTTTTTTTCTTTTTTTTTAGACAGTGTTTTTCTGTAACTTTGGAGCCTGTCCTGGAAACTCACTTGGAAAAGCAGGCTGGTCTCAAACTCATGGAGATCCACCTGTCTCTGCCTCCTGAGTGCTGGTATTAAAGGCATGCATCACCACCACCCAGCTCATAATAAATAATTTAAAAAAAGCAAACAACAACAACACAAAACCTCATACAACAGAAGATGGCACTTGCCCTTTAGAAGTAGATGTACAAGCAGGAGATTTGCTTCCTATTTAAGTGGCCCCTGGCATATCTTTTTTATTGTTGTCAATAAATATATTCTTTATTTTTTTCAAAATATTTTAGTGCTCCAGCAATATTTTATTTTTATTCTTCTCTCATATACCATAGAGGCATATCCTTTTACTCCCAGAGTTGCTTTTAAGATTAAAGATCGAACATGAGCAAAGAACCTCTCTCACTGCAGGTACCATGCAAAGGACGCGACGATGGGAAAGGAGATGGTTTTAGCCATTGTTTCACTGGGAACTGGCATGTGCCCAAAGGCACCGGTGGGCAGAGGTGTGGAGGAGGAAAGCCAGCCTAGGAGATTGAGGGGTCTGCTGCATGGCCTGCCACTCGTTCTATTTCCCCTTTGCCCTGCCCTTCAGAGACTATGATCATTATTTTGCTCAATTCTGAGAATTTAAGGGAATGAACGGTGATTTCTTGCTCATTGAGACTGGGTTTCTGAGATTCTGAACTATTCTGCTGGTCAGCTGGCCGTGAATCAGATCGAAGATGCTCTTGACAGTGCTATCCACTTTACCCATGTGGACCGTGGAGGGAACTAGGTCTTAGCTAAGAAGCCACGCATGAGGAGCGAGGAAAGAGTGAGCTTTGCACTTGGAGTTGTTTTGGGTTCAAATCCTGGCCATGCTGTTTGGCAGATGTATAATTTGAATGAACCCCTCGCAGGTAAACGGGACAGAGGGCCTGTCCTTCAGAGTTGTCGCGGGATATATGAAAGGGATTTGAATGTGTGGTGCACAGCAAACATTTAATGCCTGACTTCTTTGACTCCTGCATAGTACTTTCCAAACCACGAATTAACTCATAGTACTCATTTTGCCTAGGTTCTGTGTAGAGGTGATTGTCGGCTCAAGAAATGCTACATGTTAAAGTGAGGCGCAAGCTAAAGGGAATTTTTTTCCCAATGCCTGGATAGGACAAGTGAAAATCAGCATGTTTGTCCTTAACACGTGATTGAGCGGGACGGGCTCTGGCTGTTAGCAGACTCAGGAAGGGAAGCAGAAGCCTCGGGAGACCTGTCAAGGGAGGCCCTTCAGTAACAACGCTAGGGTAATTAATTATTCAGCCCGCTGCCTCCTGGGCCCAAGAAAGAGTCCTTCAGTCTGTTTCACAGGATGTAGACCGGCCTGTGCCAAGTCTTTTGACACTTCTTCTGGAACTCCCGCAGCTGTGAAGTGGGGCCCTGAGGAGGCTTAGACCAGAGATGTCTGGGTTTGAAGAGCCTTGTAAAAATCAGCTGCCTGCCCCCAGACAGCTGGCTACCACCTTCAGCTTAACAGAAACTGTGAAGGGCTGGCAGTCTATCTTCACAGAGGTGGTCTGTAAGCCTTTCGTTGTTACATTTGGATTCAAAATATCTAGGGCAGCCCTTCCTGACCTTTTCCCCAGTGGGAAAGGTGGGAATCTACCCAGTAGTACGAGAAGCTTGAATTAGAATGATAGAAAACTTAAGTCTTTTGTTAGATCCTGGAATAGAAAGTTGTGTTTTTTTTTTTTTTTAAACCATTTTGAGGTGGCAGCAGGGGCAGGGTGGTGGTGGTAGTGGTGAAGATATATCAGGTCTTGGCACAAAATTGTGCCAAAGATGATCATACACTTAATCCCTGCAGAGAGGTTCTGCTTTGGTGTTTTTCAAGACTTCCAAATATTGTAAATAATAATAATAATAATAATAATAATAATAATAATAATAATAATAATAATAATAATAATAGCAGCTACAGAAGGGCCATTCAGCTGCTGATGACTCTCCACTGCCAAACCAGCAAATTTTATCCTTCCTGGAAATAAAAAACGCTATCCATTGACAGAAATAAAGACCACAGTTTTGGACTCCAATCGTATAATATCATGTCTTACAGATTGATTCTGTAGCAAGTCCCTTTAAGGCAATGTGGCAAGTCCTTTGAATGAGGCCAGTACAAGCTGTTAGCTGATAAAAGGTGTTTTCTGGCTAAGAAGTGGATAAACACTGCCACTGCCATGTAAGTCTACAGATGAGAGGAAGTGCCCTAGGGATGTCTTACTGAAGCCCTTTTACCCCTATGTACGATAGAGCAATGGGAATAGACGTTGATTTAGTTCCCCCAGAAAGCATCTCCCAGGGACACCCTGAAAGCAGTGAAGGTGACTAGTGATCAAGCCAAGGGAGGGAGCCATCCGACTGGGTCTGGTCTTTCTGTAGACAAATTGAAGAACTAAGACTCTGAATTCAACACTAGTTAGAGGCCCAGCATCCACTCACCGAATGCTTTCTGTGCGAGCCCCTCTGTGGTTGCTAAGGATTCGGAAACACTAGATGCTTGGTGTAGTGTGGGAAAGAAAATACAAGTGAACCCCAAACCATTGGCAGGTCTATAAGGAATAGCAAGGACTCAGAAAAGTGATGCTTTTTGTTAGAGGAGATGGTGTTTACACGGAGTCTCCCAAAAGTCAGTGTGTTGGTGAAGTAGAAATGGCATAAGGAAGGTATCAACTCCTGTCCAGGGTTCTCAGGGACCTCAAATCACGTTTCATTCCAGCATCTGAGAGGGCAAATGGAAACATTTTTATTTTTTTTTTATTTTTATTTTTATTTTTTTTTGGTTTTTCGAGACAGGGTTTCTCTGTAGCTTTGGAGCCTGTCCTGGAACTCCCTTGGTAGACCAGGCTGGCCTCGAACTCACAGAGATCCGCCTGCCTCTGCCTCCCGAGTGCTGAGATTACAGGCGTGCGCCACCACCGTGGAAACATTTTTAAAAGACAGATGTTGTATTCCTGGAGGCCTGGGTAATTATCTTGGAAATACAAAGAGTAAAGTCTGCTCGGAATGAGAAGTTGTTCCATTTGAGCTGATCCTCAAGGGGCAGCGTCTAACAAGCTGTTAGGGAAGGCAAAGCATCTCATGAGCAAAGATGAAGTCTGCGCAGTAAATAACAAGTGTTCTTGGGTGGCTAAAGCTGACATTTACAGCAGAGCATACCTCATACTGAAACTAGAGACTGTCAGTCTTTTTTTTTTAAAGGATTGATTTATTTATTGTATATACAGTATTCTGTCTACATGCATGCCTACAGGCCAGAAGAAGGCACCAGATCTCATTACAGATGATTGTAAGCCACCACATAGTTGCTGGGAATTGAACTCAAGAACTTTAGATGAGCCGGGCAGTGGTGGCACATGCCTTTAATCCCAACACTTGGGAGGCAGAGGCAGGCGGATCTCTGTGAGTTCAAGACCAGCCTGGTCTACAAGACCTAGTTCCAGGACAGGCTCCAAAGCCACAGAGAAACCCTGTCTCGAAAAACAAAAAACAAAACAAAACAAAACAAAACAAAAAAGAACTTTAGATGAGCAGGCAGTGCTCTTAACCACTGAGCCACCTCCCCAGCCCCTGTCACAGTCTTTTTAGCTATGCTGGAATTCCTAGACTACCTTCTACAAAATAAGTATATTGCTGATAGAGGCTGCAGTGGTTATGAGGAGGTAATGCGCGCAATAATAATGACAGCACCAAGCAATTTCCTAATATTCTGTGAACACAAAACTTTAAGTTTGAATTCTAATTTGGGAAATGAACAATAAAACATCACAAGCAAACAACTGCACATTAGTGCAAAGAATAACACAGGCTGAAGACAGCAGCAGAATTATACTGAAAAGTCAGGAAGGACATCTAGGTTATATCTGAGTTTAGAAACATAGTTACAAACACAGGAATCTCCTCTAAGTAGGGAATCTCAATTCTAGCTTTCACTTTAGGGTTTTTCTAAATTAAAAAAAAAAATTATGTGTGTGGGTATTTAGTCTGCACTGTGTACACTCCTGGTGCCCCTGGAGTCCAGAAAAGAGCATTTGGTTGTCTGGAAGTGAGGTATAGATGGTTGTGAGCTGCTCTATAGGGGCAGGGACTTAACCAAGTCCTCTGGAGCAACAGCCAGTGCTCCTAACCACTGAGTGCTCTCCCCAGGCCAGCTTTAACACTTTCTAACTGAATGGCCTAAATGAATTCCTTTTTAATTTTTTAAAAATGATTTATTTTTATTTTATGTACATTGGTATTTCGCCTGCATGAGTGTCTGTGTGTGAGTGTCGGACTTCCTGGAACTAGAGCTACAGATAGGTGTGAGCTGCCATGTGGGTGCTGGAAATCTAGCCCATGCCCTCTGGAAGAGTAGCCAGTGCCCTTAAGCATTAAGCCATCTCTCCAGCCCCCAGAAGTTCCTTTTAAACCCACAGACACACGGTCAGTTGCCACACAAAGTCTAAGAGCTTTCGAGGGAGCTGGGGATAGTAACTATGTCGAGTGATTAGATTAACATTAGTTACCAATGGTATTTTTTTTTTGGTTTTTTTTTTTTTTGGTTTTTTCGAGACAGGGTTTCTCTGTGGCTTTGGAGCCTGTCCTGGAACTAGCTCTGTAGACCAGGCTGGTCTTGAACTCACAGAGATCCGCCTGCCTCTGCCTCCCAAGTGCTGGGATTAAAGGCGTGCGCCACCACCGCCCGGCTCCAATGGTATTTCTGTAAATACACAGTTCCCTTCCAGAATTATAACCAGAGCTCAACTCTCACATTCTGTAGATTCCTTTTTAGGGTGCTAACCCAGTGAGCTTCCTTTTTCTAGGTATTTCTACCTCACACTCCCTAACAGAGAACTACTCAGAGGCAATGTTTGGGCTCTGTTTAGCTTGAAATTAAATCTAAGTGTTCTTCCAAATGATACTACCTGATGTTTATCATTTATTAAGTGCCCCAATGTGCCAATGGTGACGGTTAATTTACAGAAATTAAAACAGCCTTACAGGATTCATTTATCATTCTATCTCTGGGGCCTAGCAATGTCTGCTACGTAACAGATGTGACAAATATTTCAATGAGCCTCAGAAAGGGGAGGAATTACCTGGGGAAATCTGTAGCAGAAAAGCCCTTGAAACCAGACATATACAAGAAAAGTATTTATCATTGTCGCTTCCCAAAAAGAAATCTCCCTTAATATGAACTGTGGAAGGTGAACCCTTGAAGGGTCCAAGAACAAGAATATAGAAATGTAGATTGCAGAAATAAGAATGCAGAAATAAAGAAATATAAAGTTGTAAACCTAGGAGAATGAGAGCAGACTGTCAGCAGTGTTCTCAGCAGCTTAAGGATTAACTCTGAACAGTGGGTTACTCTGCTTCACAACCCCTAGCTCCCTTTACAAGGCCGAAGCATCTCTCTGCAAACTAACTCTTAGGAGGTGGATATACATGACCTCTGGGTTATGCATTATCCCTGCTACATGAAACTGACAGCATCAAAGGGGAGAGCTCAGGGCTTCAGTAAACACTACCCGGAAATATCAGGGAGGACAGCAGGTTAAGTACAAACATGAGTTTAACTGAAAAATTGTTAATGAAGATTTTAAAGTAAGGCAATCTGTATCTGAATTTTACCTCGAGATTGTAAAAATTCCTTTGTTCAGACTTTTTAGGCTTGGTGCCCCTTACTATAAAAAGGTGAGTTCAGAAACTGGCCTTTGCCACAGCCTTACAAACCCATCTCTGGCTGTGGTCTCAGTAAGCTGATAAGCTTATTGTGCCACATGGTGTTTATTTTTATTTTTTTTTCTGGAATAAAGTTTGCTTCTGGTTTATCAGACGTGGTGGTCTGTCCCAATCATTGTGCAACAGCCTTGTGGACCCAACACCCTAAGAACATCAGACTGACCTCAGGAAACCTATAGTAGATATGTCATAGCAGGCTCAGGACACAGGAAAGAGGAAGAAACCCATTTCCAGGGCCCAGGTAGCTAGAGACATATTTTTTTCATAGACAACCCAATAAAAAGATGGACTCATGTATAAACAATAATTCATGAGGGAAGTCTATGCACAGGTGTCATGAGCCTATCAGCAGGGAACTACAAATAGAAGAATTTGAGTAACAGCCCAGACAACAAAAGACACCAGGAAAAGGAAGTGAAAGCTGGTGTCAGACTGTATAGACCAATGTCCACAGAAGATTTGTAAGTAATCCAGATGAGCCATTTCTAACCTACTTTGTTGCCTTCATTTCATAAAACCTTAGTGTTAAGAAAAGCCTCTTCACCGGCACAAAGAATTCCAATCAAACCAAATGACACCAAATTAAGATGCCCGTGTTTAATAAATGTTGCACTCCCGGGTAGCTGGGAGAACATGGCGAGGGAGAGAGAGAAACAAGAGGGTTTATATTTTCCCAGTTGACATAATGACTGAGAAATTTTTCATATGCTTATTGGCCAATTTTTTATGTCTTCTTTGGAGCAATGTCAATTTAGGTATTCTGCTTATTTTTTAAAATTACTTTTACTACTGAATTGTAACAGCTCTCTGTACAGGTCCTTTACAGCTATAATTTTTTTTTAATGTTTTTTCTCATTACACTGTCTCATCACTTTCATTGTCATTTGAAACAAATTTTGATATTATCCAGTTATTTTATGCATATGTCTTAATGTCCTAAGAAGCCCTTGCCTAACCAAAAAAAAAAAAAAAAAACCTCAAAAGATTTTAGCCTCTTTTCAGAATTTTAAATTATGTATATAGGGTGTATGCACATGTGTGTAGGTACTTGAAAATGTCAGTTTTGGATCCCCTAGGCCTGTAGTTATAGGTGCTTGTGAATTACCGATTCTAGTTCTTTGCAAGAGCAGTTAAACACTTACTTGCTGAGCCATCTCTAGCCTTCAGCCTATTTTCTCCTAGCTTTAGATCTCAAGTCATTGATCCATTTTGCACCTTAAAACATATGAAGGCAATCATGCCTCCATAGGACTGCTCTTGCAGATCCCAAGAAGGCCCTAGCCCCAGGATTTCACTCTTGTTTTATCTACCTCGATCATCATGCTAGCCAGTGTGCACAGGCCAGAGCGATAAGTACCTTTAAGGTCCCTTTGACACATGCCTCTCTGCCCAGTAGACTGTGGTGTCTTAGGGATAGAGTGAAAGAAGCCACAGTGATCTTAAGGCAGCCAAGTTTGTCCTATGGAAGTTCCCACGACATGGAAGAATTGTTCTACGATAAGCCATCAATGGCTTGCCTTGCTTTTCTTGGTTGACTCGTATTCACTGGAATCTGTCTAACCTGGTCCATTGGCAGGTGAGATAAGGCCAGCACTAAGACTGACCCAGTGTTCAAATCTTCTCTCCCTGGGACAGAGGTGGGAACTGCCTTGAATGGAGGCATGTTGCCCTCCTACAGAGCAATGATCGATAGGGTTCCACCTGGAGAACACCTGCACCCCTCAGTTAATTATCCCAAGTTTTTCATAACTCTCTTTTCTCCCTTGAGGTCCCTCAAACCTGAACTCGCTCCTGCTGCATTTCTGATCTGGACCTCTGTAGTATCTAGAATGTCTCTGCAAACCTAATTTCTAGAGTTAACTACTCTACCCAGTCTGCTAAAAAAAAAAAAAAGGATCATTTGTTTCCATCTTAGAAAAATATATAGAGCTTCAAGAGTCTTAAGAGTCTTTCTAGCAGAGGTAGTCATGGACAGGAGAGAACCTAATCTGCATGTTCTCTCCTTATCCAGCGTTACTAACATGCAAATACCAGTCTTGTCTAATGTCTTATAACCGCTGCCTCACACGCTCAAGGGTCCACCTATTCTAAATACGGTAATTTCTGCCCTCTTCTTGGTTATGAGAGCAAAAATGGGGCAGACTGAACCAGGAACCCGAAGCCAGACAATTCTATTCCTACCTCTGCGGTCCACCAGTTGCATGGCTATTTGGTAATGATCTGGCTGTGCCTCAAGGATATTATAGACCTAGTTGTGTGCATTGTATTAGCACCTAGCAGATGACAAGTGTCACTGTCACCCTCTCCCCACAACTGGCAATCCATGCATGCATCAAGCCCTAGATCTGAAATGTTGTTGGTTACCAATATAGGTCTGTAGACATTTGAAGAATTTATCTACTAGGAGCACTTTTGCTACTGAGTGTACTTATAAAAGGAAAGACAAAAAGGTAGGGATTAAATGTCATTCTTATGGGAGCATCCAAAAGTTCTAGCAGCGTTTGAGACTTTCCCCCACTGAACTGTTTTCATACTGGTTGAAGAGCAACTGGTCATGCATGTGAGGGTGCATTTCTAGTCTCGAGCCTGCCCAACTGATTGAACACTTATCCACACTTCTACCCTTATAGCAGTACAACAAATTACACAGCTTGGTAGTAAATTATGACAGCAGGAAGGATGAATTCTCCAATTTTCACAAGATTTGTTATTTTGTTAAATTTCTATCTGAGTAGTGAAATCAGCTTGCCATGTTCTGGGGGAAAACAAGCATGAAATTGATGGGACTGGATTAAAACCAAACCGTTTGTTTTTCCACACAGGGTTTCTCTGTGTAGCCTTGGCTGTCCTGGAACTCAGAGATCCGTCTGCCTTTGCCCAAGGAGTGCTGGGATTAAAAGTGTGCACCAGCATCACCTGGCAAAACTGAGCCGTTTAAACAGCTCACTGTGCGAAACCTTCTGATCCAAGAATCTGAGATGTCTTTTTCTTTAGACTTTTTCTTTTCATTCACTGGTTTTCACTATTAACTCTAAGCTTTGCCATCTTTATTGTGTTCACTTTCTTTCTCTCCTTCCTTCCTTCCTTTTTTTTTTTTTTTCCAAGACAGGGTTTCTCTGTATAACAGCGCTAGTTGTCATGGAACTTGTTCTGTAGAGCAGGATGGTCTGGAACTCAGAGATCTGCCTGTCTCTGCCTTCCAAGTGCTGGGATTAAAGACGTGATCACCACATCTGTTTTTATTATTATTATTATAATCATTATACGTTTGAATGGATTGCTAAGATCGCCTACTTTCAGACTCCGGTCACTTACAAACAGCTATGCTGTTTCTTTTAAAATCCAGATGCTTCTAGAATTTTTTAGTACAATTTATGCAAGACTCAGTATCTGTAGGGACTAAAGTCAATATAACATACAAACTAATTTTAAAGCAAAAAGGAACAGTTTTGTACATTAAAAACAAATCAGACAAACAGAAATATAAGATCCAAACTAGAAAGCGAAGGCGGGACTCACACTCTTCCCGTGTGTGTCCTGTGAAATAGGCGGGATTCACACTCTTCCCATGCATGTGTCCTGTGAAATAGGCGGGACTCACACTCTTCCCATGTGTGTGTCCTGTGAAATCCTTTTGGTTTCATACCTGGTTTTAGAAGCATTCTCCACCTGCAGTGCCCGTGCACTTCCAACTGCATGGAAGGAACAGCTTTGCTTACCCAGATTTTACAAACACACTTTACTCCACAGAAACCTCTTTTTCCATTTTCATGTCTCAAACATGACATTATTAAAAGAGAAAGAACATGCTAATGGTGCTTTAGCATGAGGAGAAAATACAGTCATTAGGAAGGCCCAATAGAAGGCACTACAATACAATTACAATGTGTTACCCTCTTGGGAATAAGCTAGACTGTAACAAATGCTTTAGAAGCTTACATAAGAAGAACTAAAAATGATAGCGCATTTACTCTATCAAAGAATACACTAATATGTTAAAGCTAGATAATAATCAGTAAGGACATTTCAAGAATGGTAAAATGCTCTAAAATATACAATATTTGAAGCTGTAACCATATTTTGTAATCAAAGTTTTTCTATAATCAAAATCAATCAGCTTTTGTAATCAAAATCACAATTTTTCGAAAAAACAAAACAAAACACTTTGCAATCAAAGTTTTAACTTTTTTCTTCCTTAGCTAACTCAACTCAGACTGGCCTAAAACTCTCCATATAGCAGAGGATGACACTGAGCTCCCAATCTCGGGGCTCCATGCACCTCCTAAGCGCTGAGATTACAGGCACGAGCCACACATGGCCCCTAACACTGTAAATTACACTGATTACAACGGCACACAATCATGTCCATTCTCTGCCCAGCATGATCTGGACTGCACCACCTGGTTTCTGCTAACACTGACAACATTCAAATGAATTAAACTTAGGTATGATAAAAGCCACTGGAAGTGCTCTGGAGCCTGAGTTTTAACCTCTGGCATAAAGGGAGAGGACTTTCCGAGCAGGCAGCAGAGCCCTCATCTTTTTCATGACAGTGTAGAAAACTTTGAGTCCTTTTTGCTGGATCGGAAGACCAGTTTTCTCCACCTTCAGCTGTGGAGTAGGTCTTTGTATGGAGTTTGGTTTCTTCAGCATCGACTTGAGGATTTCTGAGTGTGTCTCTGACCTGGGCTAGGCTGAGCTTCTGAGAACTGGGTTTCAGTTTTGGAGCAGTACGCTTAGTTTTCCAGGATACTGGAGCACTTTCATCATCTGAGGAATCTCTTTTGAGGCAAACACTATTCTTCACAAGGTTCTTAGCAGTTTTCCCAACAACTTTTGGATTATGAGGTAGAGCAGAATTTGAAAGCCCAGCTTGAAGACTGGAGGTCTCTACTGTTCTGTTCTCAGAATCAGGTATGGAAGCATTGACTGTAGAGTTCCCTTGAAGGAGTTCGTTGTCAAGTCCTTTCAAGTTTTTGGACTCTTTGTGCAGTATTCCTGGAAATTCCTTTGAGAAATTTGATAAATAAACAGAGCTACTGTCCGTAACACAAGAGCCTTTTACTTTTAGGTGCAAACTTTCCAGGTTAGCCTCTGCTTGTACACTGTACTGAGGGCATGAGGATTTCATGTGGATTCGTTCCTTGAGAGGCAAATCATGAAGATGTAAGCCAGCAATGGCAGGAAGTAGATGCTCTGCAGGACTAGTCTCTTGAAGGTCTCTACCCAGCACGTCATTGTTTGTGGTGCATTGTTCTGGTTTCTGGGACAATTGTTCTGGGTGATTTTCAGAGCCAGGAAGGATGGCTGATGACTGAAGTTCCCACTGTAAATCTTGAGACAAAGTGTTCCTTTGAACAGCTGGAGAATTACTAAACGAAGTACCGTCCCAGTCAATGGCACTCAACTGGAGATCGGCAATCGCAGAGATATTATGGGACGAAGAGCTGGGCTGACTCCATTCTGAAACTAGAAAATCACTGACATCTTTAGTTTGCTTTCCAGAAGGTCTTGGAGAAGGCATGGAATGTTCTTGCAAATTCAGACAGGGAGCACTTTCAGGGAAAACAAAACTAGGCAAGGAGGGAGAAGTAGATTCCTGGGGGGAAATAGGGTCTGGAGAAATTTCCAAATTAATTTTGGGATGATGCTTGGGGAAGACTCCACATGTAGGTTTTAAAGTCATAAGTGACTGAGAACTGACTATACTATTCGGTTCTGGTAAACAGTTTCCTTTAGGCTTAACTTTCATACCTGAAAAGAAGGAAAAACAGAATAAATACTCCTTTCCTTAACTTGGGGAAAAAAAGACTCAAGCAAGCAAAAATAAAAACATTACCCTAAACCAAAGAGTTAAACCAGTAATTTATGTTAAGCTTTTTCCCCATTTCCACCCAGTACCCGGTACATTCCTGGAAGCACTATTAGTTTTCTCTGGGAAATGTCATTATTGAGTTACTTCCCTCACTGAATTCTGAGGAATAAAGAAAATGCACTTATAACACAAGATCTATTTGCAGGAGCTGTTCTAAAGCTGATTAGCATTAATGTTACAGGGCACAATTATTCTGTATTTAACTTATCCAAGTTAGTAAACAAAGAGCATGCTGGTGGACTCCCAACATTTCAGTTTTAAAAGGAAGTGTATAGGGCTTGATACGAAATGCAGTGGAAGCACACCTGGCTGGTATCTGGAAGGTCCTAGGATGTGGTCGTTAGTGAGGCAGCATGGGGAAATAAAGCATATGAAGAAGCAAAAGCAAGAGCATGGCCCTTACTCTTAGTTTCTACAATACTGGTCTGTGGGAGAATTGTCTGTATTCTGTCAATCATGTTATAAATAAACGCTGATTGGCCAGGTAGGAAATATAGGCAGGAAAACCAGACAGGAAGTAGAAATGAGAACAGGAGAATTCTGGGAAGGAGGAAGTTTATTCTTCCCACTCCTGCCCAGACCACAGAAGCAGCAGGATGTGATCTGCTCCACTGAAAAAGGTACTGAGCCACATGGCTAACATAGATCCGAAAAATGGGTTAATTCAAGATGTGAGAGTTAGCCAGTGAGAGGCTAGAGCTAATGGGCCAATCAGCTTATAATATATGGAGACCTATGTGTGATTTTCTTTGGGGCTAAACAGTTGTGGGGGACCTGGTGGGAGGACAGAAAACCCCAACAAGAAACAGGACCCTCCATGTTACACTGGTGTGCTACAGAAGCACGAGCTTGGCCCTTACTCTTGGTTTCCACAATGCTGGTGCACTATAGAAGCAAGAGCTCAGCCCTTCCTCTTGGTGTACACAATGCTGGTGCACTATAGAAACAAGAGCTCAGCCATTGCTCTTGGTGTACACAATGCTGGTGCCCAGCACAAGCTGCACAACACTTACTCTTCTGTTTCTTCCTTTGGGTTTCTGACTGTTGTTTCTGGTAGACAGCAACAACCTCAGGATAGGCTGCTTCAAACAGTGATGCGTCTTCGATGGTAAGGGGATCCAGTTCCCCAGCCTCTGTGTCTTCCACTGCATAATGTTCTAGAAGATTAAAAATACAGCAAAGCAGACAACTAGGGGTTTAAGAACTGAAGCTGGGCGGTGGTGGCGCACACCTTTAATCCCAGCACTCGGAAGGCAGAGGCAGGCGGATCTCTGCATTCAAGGCCAGCCTGGTCTACAAGTGATAGTTCCAGGACAGGCTCCAAAGCTACAGAGTAACCTTCTCTCGAAAAACCAAACCAACCAACCAACCAACCAACCAACCAACCAACCAACCAACCAAACGAAACAAAACAACAACAAAAAAAAGGTTTAAAAACTGTTTTCCAAGTAGTTATCAGGAAAACACTGTCCAAATATGAGCAGGTAATTCACTGCAAATCTTGCTCTACAACATGGCCACTTCTTGGTTTGTTATTTCTGATAATTATATACGGGCATAGAATGAGTCCTGGTCACTTACTACGGCCACCTTATCACACTTACTGGCTGGCTCTTTTCTCCCTCCTACCCTCAGGTATTTGTGGTTGTTGCTTCTTGCTTATAACAAGTCTTTTAAAATTTTATTTATTTATTATATATACAGTGTTCTGCCTGCATCCAGAAGAGGGCACCAGATCTCATTATAGATGGTTGTGAGCCACCATGTGGTTGCTGGGAATTGAACACAGGACCTCTGGAAGAGCAGCCAATGCTCTTAACCTCTGAGCCATCTCTCCAGTCTGTTGTTGCTTTTAAAACTGATTTTATTTTCTTTTCCTAGGAGAGCTGAAAGGGAGATTTCTTTTTAACATTCAAACTTTAAATTCTCTTGTTTCAAAAATAGTAATGTCAGTAGAGAGAACAGAAAACTTTCTTTAGCTAAAATGCTAAAATTAGAGACAAGGAATGGGATAAACAATTTCCTAGGACAAAGAGTTTCCTGTGCACCAGGCAAGCTACACCTCCATATTCTCGGGCCTGGTCTTGAACGCCTCACTGTTTTCTACTTCCATCTGTTTTCCTGAAAATTTCATAACTTTATTCTTCCTTAAGGCTGAATAAAATTCTATAGTGTACATGTACTAAATTTTCTCATTATCTAGTCATTTCCTTATAGACATTTAGTTCGTTTCCTTTCTCATGTGAATGCAGCATCAGTAAATACGTGTGTGTAAGTATCTCTCTGGAAGTGCAGTCCTCTGAGAATTTGCCTAGGGTTGATATAGCTGGGTCCTGTTTAGTTTATTTTCCCCCAATTTCTTTGAGAAACCTCTGTACTAATTTATACAGTGACTGTACTAATTTACACTTCTACCAACAGTCAACAAAGGATTTATCTTTTTTCACATTCTCACCAGCATTTGTTGTGATTTGCTTGCTTCTGACTGGGATTACACTGAATCTGAAAGTGGTCCTAATTTGTACTCTACAGGGGCCTATGGCAGAGGGGGAAAGGCTTTATGAAGTGGGGTGGGAGGGCAACTGAACACATAATATGAAAGCAAAAAGGGTAATATTGGAGGTGGAACAGTATAAATGGGGATTTGGAGAGGGGAGAATGTCCCTATGTGAACCAGAAAACATAGTATTTATGAAAATGACATAAGGAAACAGTAGTTTGTAAGTGAGTTAAAAAAAGAAAAAAGACTTATAAAGAGGATATAAGGTATTGCTTTGACAGATCTGACCACACTGTTCTGGTGAGGATGTGGAAGGACTCTAGAAGTCTGGCTAAGCTCTGGGCTGTCCTGTAGGAGCTTAGAAGATAGGAATGCTGAGAGCTGCAGAGGATGGAGGCTTCTGTGGTTTCAGAGGGAAATCTGAGAGTTCCTTAAACACTCTCTGGGGGCCATGTGCTATTTTGAACTAAAAATACGTGGTTCTGGTTACTTGGGGCCAAAAAATTAGCTGTGATTAACAAGAGACCAGTACCTCTGAAGCGAAACCTTTGTATTACTGGGACAATTGATGCTGCTTAGCTGGGGATGAGAAATCAGTGGTGATAAAGAAAAGAATCATTGAGTAAGATCTTTTGAGAAGTATTTCCTTGGGGCCAACACACATAGTCTGAGTTCCAGAGGTGGCCATGGTTGTTCCTTGTGTGGGCAGCTGGTGTTGGTCATGTGTATTAGTTTCTAGGTGGTTTTGAAGGCATGAAGGGGTGGTCATGGAGAGATGCTGATACTTGGCACTTTGAGAAGCCAGAAGAGAACAAAGGTGCAGCCTTAGTAGCAGTTGAAGGCCCAGAACTGAAGGGGTCATGATACCATGAAGAGAGTCCAGGAAAGGCCACTGGTCAAAGTGTAGGAGACCCGAGTACTGTGGAAGGGCTGCCATGCGCAGCAGCAGCTGGGATGTGGAGCCGGCTGGAGCCTAGGAGACAAGCTGTGTGTGCCGTGGGCTGTGGAAAGCACTTAGGGGAGCCCAGAATATCGTGAGCGGGGCCCAAAGTGTGACACTAAACCCTGAACTGCTGGACTTTGGTTTTGCTTTAACCTAACCATGACTGTCCCTGGCTTTTCCCTGATAGAGTAAGGAAGTATTTAACTTATTTCAATTTTATAGGAGCCCACAGTTGAGAGACTTTGGATTTTTGAAGAGATTTTGTAGTTTTCCAGAGACTTGAAATTTTAAAAGAGAACTTGGATTTATTTTTAAAGAGATGGAACTTTGAAAGCGTTTGAGTTGGGAAAGTCTGTGAACTTTTATGCTTGTATGTCATTTTATATTTTGTTATTTATTAAAATGAGATAGCAAAACACTGAATCCTGCAAATTCTTCTCCAACCTCCACAGGTACACTGTAGCATGCCCATGTGTGCTCCCACACCCCCACACACAAAAGGGTGGAATAAAACTCCATGAATCTCGAGTCATGTCTATTGCCTCTAGCTTGGAAGCTTAGCCAGGTCTTTCACAATTTTTACATTGTAGCAAAAGTACAAATTACTACAGGAACTAAACAGGATAAAGGAAAGGGAGGAAATAGTCTTAAGACTCTCTGGCCTCAATTGCTTTAGAAACATCTAACTATGATAGTCCAAAGACAGAGCACTTGTGGAAGCAATTTTTAAAGAAATTTGAATTACAACATTTCCAAAATTAAAGAAATGTCAAAGACATTAAAATTAAAGGCACTTGAGGTTTATCACCTTGATTAGTCAAGATCTATTTAAAATAGGTAAAATAAAGCATAATTCATAGCACATGTGATACTTTTCATGACTTTTCATAAGCATGTATGCTTTCTAAACATTCACTCTCTAATTCACATTTGGATCAAACGCCGTAGATTAGACATTCTGTGTATAATGAATACATACCAGGCTTTTCCCATTCTATTTCAAGGCAACGAACACCATTTCTGATTCGGGGCTTAACAACTCTGAAAAATAAATTTATATACTGAGGTCTAACTGTACAAGCTATTTGTAAAATTTTAATTTATACACTTCAATTTCCATCCATATTTATTCTAAGTAAAGATATAAGGAATCAATGCCTAGATTCTTTGGACTCAGTTGAATAATTTCATTGTGAAGCAGAGTTGAAAATTGTTAGATTAACTCAATATATATACATATATGTTTTCATTGCATTTATTATTTTATTTGTGAGTGTTTTATCTGCATGTATGTAGGTGCAGCCGCTGCATGCCTGATGTCAATCGAGGTCAGAAGAGGGACTGAGATGCCCCGGAACTGCACTGACAGATGGCTGTGAACTACCGTGTAGGTTCTGGAAATTAAGCTCAGGTCCTCTGCAAGAGTAACAAGTGCTTTTAACCTCTGAGCCATCTCTCTAGTCCCTCAATATTTTGTCATTATTGTGTAGTACTGCTTTTTCCATGATTTCTCTTGGAAATTCTACTATGCTACAGTATTTTTGTACTTTCTTATTAAATCTTAAATCTTTGTTTTTGAACTTTGTATACCTATTTAGAATTTTCTTATGAAAATTGTTAGCATTACTTATTCAATGCAATATGCATTTTAATAGATAAATTTAACCCACTTACGTTTATTAGGACTAGTGAGAGTTGAACTCATTCATAAATTTTATGTTTTCTGTTAGCAATGTTTTTCTTTGCTACTCACTTCCTCCTTCCTATATACTCTTAGTTTGATAGTTTATTTCTTACTTTTACTGTAATTGTTTGAAAGTCAGATATTGTATTTCTGGTAAAAAAAAAACATGCCAATACACAACAAATAGAAATAACACTCTCAAAATATGTATTTAATGATTTAAGACTAACACTTGGAATACAATCCAAAATGAAGGGTTTTAGTTTGACATTTAGTAATCATTAAAATTATGTGAGTATAATTATGCAGGTGAATAATTTCACCCAGTTCATAAAATTATTGACCAATTTTGAGTTCACATCTTCCTCTGCCTTCACTTTGTGTTTTGATCTATACTTCTTATAGTTTAAAATATTATTCTATATTACTCCATCATTTTGTTTTCTTTGGTTCACTGAAAGAGCTCTTCATTAAGCCCTGTTCTTTTTATATTTTCTGTACATGTTTATACTTTTTAAGTAGCATGCATTAGAAGTTGAAAGTATGGCCGGGTGGTGGTGGCGAACGCCTTTTTTTAAAAAAATATTTATTTATTATGTATACAATATTCTGTCTGCATGTATGCCTGCAGGCCAGAAGAGGGCACCAGACCTCATTACAGATGGTTGTGAGCCACCATGTGGTTGCTGGGAATTGAACTCAGGACCTCTGGAAGAGCAGGCAATGCTCCTAACTGCTGAGCCATCTTTCCAGCCCGGTGCACGCCTTTAATCCCAGCACTCGGGAGGCAGAAAAAAAGAAAGAAGTTGAAAGTATGTTAATACCTGAATTTACTATGTTGTCTTGAGTGTGAGGCCTGACTATGCTTTTAATTTTCAGGCTTTCCTCCACCTTTGGAAAACAACTAATAGACACTCAGGGAGAAATATTAATACTTCCAGTCAGCAAGTATTCAAGTGGAAACAGTCCTTATTACAAAATTCCTTTTTTAATAGTTTAAAAATAATTTTTTAGATTTATTTTACATGTATGTATATTTTTACATGCATGTATGTTTGTGCACAACAAGCATGTACAATGCATCAGAAGTCAGAAAAAGGCATCAGATCCCCTGGAACTGAAGTCACAGATGGTTGTGAGCTACCAGATGGGTGCTGGGAAGCGAACCCGGGTCCCCTACCAGAGCAACAATTGCTCTTAACTGCCAAGCCATCTCTCTAGTCCCAACCATACAGCTCCTTAAACTACATTACCTAATTGGCTGTAGTTGACTAGAGTTTTTTCTTCCAAGTTTTCTTTCTGTCATGTCATAGCGAGTCAAAAGCACCAACAATTTCTCACATGCATAGTGACTGGGCCACTCCATTTTTTGAGCAGTAAATCTCTATAAATACAGTAAAAATAAATATTAAAACTTTTCAAACAAGAAATACTCTCAGATAACATTATCTTTTCTCTAAGAGTAATGCTAATATAGTATTAATGAGAATATTCCCTAAAAAAAAGAGCTCCCTAAGGACAATGAAAGAATAATGTGGTTGAGAGGGTTCTCTATTCAGATGGCCAGCTTATGTCCAATATGGAGGATGAAGTGCCTTGACCTCTTAGGCCATTTTTCTGTTTTTAAGTGAAGAGAAGGTAACCCTGTTGACAGGTTATGTAGACTAAGTGGGAAAATACTTAGTTCATTATGTATTACAGTTGTCAACGGGGTAGAGTGAAACTAGATTTACTCAGCCATCCTTTCCCCCTAAGTACAACATCAGGGGTTAAAATATAAAATACTCTCATTTAATCCTCATGGTGACTTGATGAGGTGGTAATATTATTTCTATTTTAAGGATATTTCACATTTAGGGTCATATAGTATATTTGACAATAGCACCCCTTGTCCCAAGCCCTTCTTTCCCAGATATATTCCTGGAATCAGTGTGTCTATACATGGTGACTGAGAATCTTCTGAGAAGCAGCTTGTGTTTGCCTTATGGTCTGGAAAGTATGGACCTAGCATAGCTAAGGGGTAAAGGTTATAAACAGATGCTGAAGAATATAGGGACAGTCAATAGCTATCTGTTTTAGTTTTAACAGTGTTTTAGTTTAACAGTATAAGTCTCCTCTTATACACTGTAGTTAGTATCCTTCCGATCTTCCTCATATCTAATTTTACTATTTTTTTTTCGAGACAAGGTTTCTTTGTAGCTTTGAAACTTGTCCTGGAACTCTCTCTATAGACCAGGTTGGCCTCAAACTCATGGAGATCTGCCTATCTCTGCCTCTTGAGTGCTAGGATTAAAGGTGTGCACCACCACCACCCAGCCTAATTTTAATATTAAGTAAGAATTTATTTTCAGATACCTGAAACAATAATAAATTAGGTCTTTGATAACTTAGGGGTTTTAACATTTCATCCTTATTCAAAAGGAATTCTTGGATGACCTAAGTGTAAAAAAACAAAAACAACAAAAAAACAGAAATGAGAACTTCAAAATATCTTTTATTATTATTTTTATTTATTATTTATTTTATTTAAAAATAAATATATAATTGGATTATTATTACCTCATGGAATGGAAATCCTTTGCAACTGCAAGCTTTCCTGGAGATAAATCACACATATTATAAAGACCATCAAAGAATTAGACAGACTGAAATCTCATCCAATCTCGTTTTATAACAAATACCCACGTACAATATCTTATATACAATTTCCAAGCCTTTCTCTGGAAAACTATTAAACTGCTACCTTCTCAGATGAATTTTATCTTTATTTTTTGTAATATTTATTTATTTATGTATGTATGTATGTATGTATGTATGTATGTATGTATGTGTGTGTGTGAGTTTGTGTAGGCAAACGTGAACAGCACACGTGTGGCGGAAGTAGGTTCTCTCCTCTACCATGTATGTTCTGGTGACTAAACTCAGGTCACTGGCGTAGCAGCACCACCTTTACCTGCTAAGCCATCTCGTCACCTCCTTCGATGGATGATTTTTTCCCCCTTTGGTTTTCCTGAGACAGAGTCTCACTATGTAACTCTGGCTGGCCAGAAGCGTGCTACGTAGACCAGGCTGGTTTCTCTGCCTCCCAAGTGTTGGGATTAAAGGTGTGTGCCACTGTGACTGGTCTAGATGGATGAAACTTGTCTTAACAGAATCAACAACACAGTGTGTGAGGCATGATTAATCTAGACATGTGGGGGAAGTAAATCAACCTCAGATTCTATACAAGTCATAAAAAAAGCATTAAGTGGCTCAATACAACTTACTTTTTAATATTGTTTTCTATTTCATTTAGTTGCCTACTATGGTCTGTCTGGTGCCATTCACAGGGACAGCGGTATTCATAATCGTGTGGTTCACAGTATCTATCACTGTTACATAACGCGCATCCGTTACGTTCGTGATCCTTAGGCGAACCTTTTTGGAGACACAAAGATGTGTGACTTTTACTGCTTTGCAGAATGAGTTTCAACATATACCTTTTTTTCTCTCGCTATCTAAAATCTCAAAATTACTATTATCTGCTCAGGTGATTGAAAGAATAATGTACACCAGAGTGGTTCTGAGGACCAATTATAACTTACTATCATGATACTGCTCACAGCATACTCATACTCATTTATTTGAAGTACTAATTAATTTATGTCCAATAATGGAAAACTTCTGGTTTATAGTAGCTATAAGGTAGGAAAGTAGAACGTAATTATTAGTAGGAAAGATTATTCTCTTAATAATTCATGAAAAGGTTTCTTTATTGAAAAGACTGCCCACTTTGTGTCCGTTGTCAGTGTGTATGTCTCAGTTACTCAGGGCTGTTTTAAACTATACTTGGAGGAGGAAGACTGCAGCTCAGGTGTGGGTGAAAGGAACCGCATTCAGGGATAGCTTTTGGTTTTGTTTGGTGTTGTTGAATCAGTGCCAGAGCCCCCTGAATCCCTTCCAGTTGACCAAAGGTCAAAGCATTCAGGCCTATTCTTGATCCTTCAAGGTTACGACAGGAGGTTTGACCCAGCGAGTGGCTGCCTACAGGAAGCTTGGCCTAAGATGTGGTCCTTGCTTGTCCTACCTAAACAACTGAATACTTAACTCAGGATACTGACTTGCTGTCTCAGGTATTGAAGAGGTAATTACTCTGTTCTTTGTATCATGGTAAACAAGTCTTTTGCCTTCTTCTCCCCTTTAGGTTTGGGGTATATAAAGCTATGGAAAATAAACATGGGCAGATTCAGTATTCACTGGGTTGCCCTCCCGAAGTATGAGGAGCAGGACTGTGAATGAGGACTCAGACTCCAGTGTTCTGGAGGAGTGTCCTAAGCCTGCTTACCTGGATGGGAGCACACAGAGCAGTGAGCCACGCTTTTAGCTACTGGTTGTGGAGCAGAGGAGCAAGGTTCTTCAATCCACTGGTTAAACCTTTATTAGAAAATGGGTTAAAAATTAAAAACAGAAAAAAATGAGGTAATAAAGAATGTTCTCAAATGTCAGATTATCCTATTCCCTTCAATCTATCAAATTAATTTCTCCTTGCTGCTCATAAACCCACTTGTATAGCCTGGAAAAATGCTATTTTCTATAAGCTTTACATGGTGGTCCCAGGTAGAGAAGAATTGCAAAGGGAAGCAGAGTGTGCATATGTGCATGTCTGTGCAGATGTATATCTAATCACTGTTATCAGCGTTTTTGTTCCTGTTTGATGAGTTTGTTAGGCAGCAATATATGGGGAGAATAATTTATATTTGTCCTTTCCCATATTGTTACCATGTGCCAGAGTATAGAACAGGCAGACTTAGATGTACGGTCACTATTTTTAAATGGAAATAAAGATAAAGAGTAATGTGTTTGTACAAATAAAACATTAAGTTTTTGGATAAAATTTTGATAAATAATTTAAAATGCTAATCAACTTTGTAATGGTCTGTCCTGTGTCTTTAAGAGACACTCCCTCCCGCTCCCCCGCCATCCACTGAGGCAAACTGATCTTCAGCTTCGAGCCTGAGCCTTTTCTTTTCCGTCTCCCTCTCGAAGAGGCAGCTTCTGCCTCTCCCCACTTCTCTTCCCCCTTTGGTCCCCCATTCTGTTTCTCTCTCTTTCTGCTCTTCTCCCTTTCCCTTCCATAACCCACTAAATAAATATCCAACCTCACTCTGCATGGCACGCCTATCCATCTGTCTCTCCCCTGCCGCCCAGGACTAGCTGTCTTTGGAGGCCTGTGGCGTGATCTTGTGTGCCGTCCCTGCCTGGGACTGGCTGCTCTGGGGTCCATACCAACCCCAGCTCGGGGGCCTGCAGCATGGTCTTCATGGCACGCTCCCACTGCAGTCACTCAGGGATCCATGGCATTTCATTTTTACCATTACAAGTTTCCTTTTCTTAATTTGTTGCATACAAATGGCAAAACGTTTCTGTTTAATGTAAGATTTTAAGAAATGTATGCAACTGTTAAAATTTTGAGTAATAAAATTTTTGGTTTTGCCTAAAGTTTCAAGTTAACATAATTCTTTCAAGAAGACCTAGATGCTACTCATAAAACATTGAGTTTTCAGGGTAATGTGTAGTACTGAGGTAAATAAATAACTATTGGAAATTCTGACTCATTTACTATCAAGAATAACTAAAGTATTCTAAAGTAGTATTCTAAAAATCAGTATTAATAGCTTCTGGATAAATGATAGAACTTCAAAGATTAAAAATAGGGAAAATACTATAAATTATCAAAATGAGAATGGATAATTATAAAAAATTCTGATCATTTTCAAGTGTAAATACCATGTTTAAATGTTGTCAAAAAATACCTATTTGCTGACACTATTTTAATAAGAGTAGCTCAGAGTCAGATAAATACCATATTTACTTGTGTCTCATTCTTTATTTCATGGCAAAAACAAATCTGAGAGTTCCTTTATTTATTCCCATGTCAAATTATACCATTTCTTCTCTGTTTTGGCACAATAATCACACAGGTCCTTCAGCAACTTACTGAAGACTTTGCTATACCAACATTTTATAGCTAAAAGAGCATTGTAAGACAGGGTACAGAAATTTGAAAGATTTGTCAGTCATTTCTTCACTTCTGCTACCTTTTCTTTTGAGAAATACAGTACCTCAGACCTACTGAGGGTTGGTCAAGACTATGTTCAGCTTCCCAGGTTTCATTTCTTTCTTATTTTATAGCTTACTGTCATTAATCTTAATTTTTATAAAGTATTGCTTTCATCAAGCATATGTAATTCACAAGTTTTTTTTTTTTTAATTTTTTTTTTCGAGACAGGGTTTCTCTGTGGTTTTGGTGCCTGTCCTGGAACTAGCTCTTGTAGACCAGGCTGGCCTCGAACTCACAGAGATCCGCCTGCCTCTGCCTCCCAAGTGCTGGGATTAAAGGCGTGCGCCGCCACCACCCGGCGTAATTCACAAGTTTTAAGAGAATTTAAGTAGTTTGCAAATTTTAATATAATCTATATCTTAATTAGATCATCATCTGTAGAGCTCAAATTAGAATATATTACTAAATATATAGCAGCAAGACAAACAACAAAGCTGAAGTTTTTAATATTAAGTTTTACTTATTGTAGTATTGTGCATATGCATACCTATACAGTGTGTGTGTGTGCATGCTGGTGTGGACTTGTGCTGGTGCACACGTACATGCGTGCAGACAGGCGTGTGTATGGCAGTGAGACGACAACTCTCAGGTGCCAGTTCTCCCCTCTCATCATGGAGTCTAGCAATCAAATGAACCCAGGTGGTCAGGCTTGCACTGTGACTCCTAACACTTGCTGAGTCATGTTGTTGGCCCAAAGTAAAAGTTGTTTATCCAAAGTTACTTATTAAATATTTTCAACATGCTATGTAGTACTTCATTTGTAGAAATTAAATATATTATCAAAGCATTACATACAAAATTATTTTAATGTTTTCATCTTTACTTGATGCTAATTGTCTAAAACCTATGGAAAAATGTCCATGGCTATAAGTTACTATATCTGTACTATGTGTGGTGAAGCAAAAGTACATACTTAATGTCATGGTTTAAATAAAAACGCTGTGCTGTCCCTGAGTGGTGGCAGTGGGCTGCGGGCCATGAGAGCACGCTGCATGTCCGCAAGTGGCAGCAGGCAGTAGACATCGGGTCCCGAGACCACAGCAGGCCATGAAGGCAGCCAGGTCCCAGGAAGGGAGCCCCAGAGTGGCCCGCAGGTCATGAGGGTCAGTGGTTCCTGCATGGAGCCGCATGGTGGGTGAGAGACCAAGACGGATAGGCATGCCATGCAAAGTAAGGCTGGATATTTATTTAGTGGGTTATGGAAGGGAAGGGAAAAGAGGGAAGGAGAGAAGGGAGAAGAACAGAGAGAGGCAGAGAGAGAGAGAGTGAGAATGGGGGGGGGCAGGAGGAGCCACAGCAGCAGCTACCTCTTAGGGGAGAGATGGAAAGGAAGAGGCTTGGGCTGCAAGCAGGAAGGTCTGCCTATGGGGTAAGGGGGCGGGGGTGCGAGAGAGGGAGTGGCAGGCCCTTGTCTATTAAAGCATGCTTCAAACATATTCATTTTCTTCTTCTGGAAGAGTTCAAGATAAGTAGGAATTAATCACCAAAAATGAAAACACAGAGTATTTAAAAAAAATAATCGTTTCTGTAAACTTACTGCTAAGTCCAACAAGAATAAGTGTCCAGTGTGGAGTAAAAAGCAACACCGAGTTACCTCTGAAGCAAACTTTGACCTTTCAAAATCCGCAGAAGTTTTAACGCTTGTTCTTTTCCAACTCCAGGTACTCCCTTTCATAAAGGGGAGAAAGAAACTTAAATGTTAATCTGGAGTGATGGGATGCATATAGAGGTATAATAGTTATCTCTGCTTTTTACACAGGGTATTTAAGAACCAGTTATCTTCCTAATCCTTATCCTTATGAAGAAAATGTGATACAGTGTTGGGAGCCATGAATGGATTACCTCAGTAATGATGCTCTCTACAGCAGCGACAACAGCATTGCACATGTGTGCAGCTGACAGCTATGACGAATACAGAGCTAAAAAATAGGTAAAGCCATAGTAGAAGCCAGCATGCTATCAAACAAAAGAGGAACTCTTAAAGTTCTTTGAGAGGTTGCTCAAACATACATGTCAATCTCTTTGAGGCTGAAGCCATGGGAACACTTACTTAACTAGCCTTTGTAATGTTTATTGTCACAAAGTAGCTTTTTATAGCATTATCTGAGATGCTGATTGTTTTGGATTTATTACTTATTATTGTGTATGTGTGTGTGTGTGCATGATGTGTATGAGCATCTGTGCCATGGCTTTTGTGGAAGGTCGGAAGACAATTTTGTGTACTTGTTTTCCCCCCTTTCACCTTTATGTGTATCTCAGGCACAGAACACACACACACACACACACACACACACACACACACACACACACACACACACACACCATGTGAAAATATTGAGAAAGAAATGATAAGCTCAGCTTGCCTTTGGAAGATAATCACAGCCAAGAAGTACTGCCAGTCCAACAAGGGCATCGCGATCCAAGCCCAGCTTACTCTTGATAGATGATATTGTGTAACAGTCAACATGTGGATCCTAAAGACAGCACAGAGTTTTCATCTTCAAAGAGGTTTATGTTAAACAATAGAAAGAATGACTTGTCATTTAAAGTCTTTTTCTATAAATTTAAACAACAAAATGATCCTGATCACAACAATATCTATGATGTGATATTTCAACAAATGGATAAAGTGTAATAGAAAGTTCCTCGTTATTGGCTGTCTTTCAAAGTACCTGCTGCTGTGGGGATGAGAAAATCATCAATAAGCTAATTCAGCTATGAGCCCTGTGAGCTACACATGGCCAGCATGTTAAGATTTGCCCATGGGTTCATTAGTGAATGCTATCTGTTATGGGTGTAACTGCTTTATGATTGGATTTAAGAAGCACTCTACAAAAGGCAAACACAGGCTTGGTACTGTATATCTGGTCAAGGACCCATGGGTGGGGAGCTCAAGGGCCCCAGGGATGAACCCACTACTACTATTTTGCTAAATGGATATAGTATCAAACTGCCCTCTAAGTTTGCATCTCTGTACCTATAGACTTTTTTACTGTCAGAACTCACTAGAGAAGCAATGGGCTTTATGTGCAGAGAGTAAGTGTATGTACAGTGTTCACACATGCATCATACTTCCTTTCACCAAGGCTCAGGAATCATGGTAGCAGAGTAGGCAGAAAGAGTGCAAAGCTAGAGGCTGGGAGGACAGGAGCAAGAGTGACTTGTGGACATGACAAAATCACTGCATTCATGAGCTCAAAGCAGCTGTGTGTGCCCCCAAAGATGAGGACAGCAACGTTTCAGAACTGAGTAGGAGGACGCTTAGGAGCCCCCACCCCTAGCTGAAGAACTATTGACAGCTGCTGGCTTCTGTGGGTGAGAGAGTCAATCTTTTTCAAGGGTGTTAACTCTAGTAGGTTGTCCATGTTATAAGTGGATAGTCTCATATCCAATATGAGACTATAGAACCATAGGCTATAAAAAATACCAAAAAATAAAGACTGTGAATTTGGAAGGGTGTGCTGGTTTTTTTTTGCTGTTGTCAACAACACAAGCTATAGTCATCTGGAAAGAAGGAATCTCAATCGAGAAAGTATTTCCATAAGATTGGTCTGTAGGCAAGTCATTGGGGGCACTTTCTTCATTAATGACTAATGTTGGAGGACCCAGGCCTCTGTGGGTAGTGACATCCCTGGGCAAGTTTTCCTGGGCTGTACAAAAAAGCAAACTGAGCAAGCTCTGGGGAGCAAGCCAGAAAACAGCATTCCTCCCTGACGGCTCCCTGCTCCATCAGTTCTTGCCTCCAGATTCCTGTACTGGCTTCCTTCAATGATGACAATGACCTGGAAGTACAACTTAAATAAACTCTTTCCTCCCCAACTTGTTTTTGGTTGTGGTGTTTATCATAACACAGAAAGCAAACTAAGATAGAGCAAGTAGGGGTGGGAGTTAGATCAGGAAGGAGCAGGTGGTAAATGATTGAAGTACACTGAACTCATGAATAAAATTATCTAATTACCAAAAATATTACATTTAAATAAGAAAAACCTTTCATAGTGGGCAATTTCTTTCTCTCTATGGCTTTTGGTGTCTAAAAAGTACAATGTATAGTATATACCATAGAAAACAAACATTCACTATAACTGTGTTACCTAAAGTTAATTATTAGTAGCTTGGTACACTTTATTCTAAAAAAAAATTTCCTTTCTCTGACATTTATTATTAATATATACTACTAATTCTTTTTGTTTGTTTGTTTTTGTTTTTCAAGACAGGGTTTTTCCATGTAACAGCTGTGGCTGTCCTGGAACTCTGTAGACCAAGCTGGCCTCAAACTCACAGAGATCCGCCTGCCCCTGCCTCATGAGTGCTGGGGTTAGAGGTATGCATCACCACCAGCCTGCTATAACTTTATTTTTAATAAAGGTAGAATTATATAAAAATACTGTTTTGTAACACTCCCACTAACACTATGCCTGGATATTTTTTATGTCACTAGCACATCTCGCTCTGCCCTTTTCTGAGACAGGGTTTCACTGAATTTGCTATGTGTACTAGGCTGACCTGGAGCTCACAGAGATTCTTCTGCCCATATCCACTGTGCTGGGATTAAAGGTGTGCACCATATGCTCTAAGACATACCTTTATATGACTGCTAAGCATTGGATTATACTGACTTAACAATAACATTTCTTGTGGAAACCTACTAGTGTTTTGAGAGAAATGGCATGAAGCTTAGTTTTGTTGGCTATAATATACCAAATGCCTAGGTAGAGACTGCCTAGTCTTCTTCACCTGAATTGCTGCAGTAAAAATGGTAATTGGCAAGAATCCCCAGTTGGAAATCATAGCTGGGGAACATTTAAACATTCCTCAACAACAAGCATTTGGTTTGCTAGTTTTTTGTAGTTATTAATACTGCAAGAAAGAATATCTTGTGTGTTATCCCTCTCCTTGCATACCTGGAGGTGTCCTGAGGATTAATACTGAAACTAGAAGTTCTGGAACAAAGCAATGCATTTCACCATAATTTTGTGTTACATTAGTAAGAAATACACCTTTTGAAGAGAATAAGCCAGTTGGCAATGCTTTAGTTAAAATTAATTAATGAATTTGCACGTGGTTGTGTGTGCTGTGGTGTATGAGCAGAATGCAAAGGTCAGCTGTAGCCGGGCAGTGGTGGCTCACGCCTTTAATCCCAGCACTCGGGAGGCAGAGGCAGGCGGATCTCTGGGAGTTCGAGGCCAGCCTGGTCTACAAGAGCTAGTTCCAGGACAGGAACCAAAAAGCTATGGAGAAACCCTGTCTAGAAAAATCAAGGAAAAAAAAAATTCAGCTGTAGAAGTCAGTTCTTTTCTCCCCACATGTGGGTTCTGGGGTTCAAACGCCAGTTGAGTGCTCTTATCCATTGAGCCATCTTGCTGGACAATGCCTTTAAAAATTGCTTATTAATTTACTTTTTATTGATAATCAGCTTTATAATCTCCATCACTTCAAAATCTTTATTTACAGGGTTGGAGTGATGGCTAGTGACCACTCACACTACTCTTGAAAAGCATTCGAGTTTCCTTTCAATCACATATGTCAGATAGCTCACGGGTGTCTGTATCTCCAGCTTCAGGAAGATTCAATGCCTGCACTCATAAATGCACATACTCTCTATCTCATACACACAAATCATTAAAAAAAATTTAAATCTAAACACACACACATTTATGGTGAAAACTTTCAAAATGTTTTCTAGCTTATTTATATGTATAACAATGATATTTTTAATTACTAAGCATTTTATTCAGCAATAACCATTTGCCAGACATCATGGAAGGATTTTATACATAGTATCTCAATGTCACTCTTCAGAAATGAACTGTACAAATACCAAGAAAGGAAGTACCTTTGTGTTCATAGTGAAATTCCTGTAAACAGTCTGGGCTCCATAAAGGAAAGCATCGCCGTCATTGGTGAGGCAGCCATCCACATGGCCACTGGCATTAAGGTAAGCGCACATGGCCTCAGCTTCCCCGGCAGCCTGGACCCAGGGGATTCCCAGGCACTCTAGCATCTCAAGGCACTGAAACAAAGAGGAGGTACACGACATCCAATTTTTCACTATTAAATTATTTCTACATTAAAAGTATTAGTAGTTATTTTTAGGGCATTTAAAAATTGTGTTATTCAAGAAACACTTGGAAATTTGGACACTGAGTAATTTGATAGCATTAAGAAAGGGCTGCTAACCTTTTACGTGAGATAATTAAAATAACTATTTGGTTATGCCTGTTTAATTTTTAAAGTGTCATCTTGTAGAAAGCAACACTGAAATATTGAGAATTCTGCAGCATTATGCTTGGGATTTACACAGTATGTTCTAAGAGGGAGTGCAAACATTCCATCTTGCAGGAATGCTTAAAATCCTCAGATCAGGAAATAACTCTAAGGACTCAGAAAGCCCCTGACTACTGACACTAGGCTCCTCCCTTCCCTAGTATATCTAAGCTGCAGGGACTATTGAGAAACCTTGTTAGATCAGTCAGGCCACCTAAGAGAGAGAGGGAGAGAGAGAGAGAGAGAGAGAGAGAGAGAGAGAGAGAGAGAGGAGAGAGAGAGAGAGACATAGAGCTGGGCTGCCTAGAAGAGACAGTTTAGCCAAGTTACCTGGAAAAAGAAGACCCTGATGAACCGCCTCAGATACTCAGAGAAACTCAGCCACCTGGAACAGACTCCCCAACTCCCTGAACTGTAGCAGGTTGTGCAGTGCACTCCAGGTTTCCAGCTTTTATGAGCTGTGGCCTATGTGGGATGGACTTTTGGTGATGCAGCTGTTCCCGCTACTCTAAGTGACCTCATACCCGTATTCCTGTAAGTATCCTCAATAACATTCATTTTTCACCAAGTTGGATTCTGGTGGTATCCTTAGTCTGTCATCAGTCCCCTACCTGGTGGCATTTCCCAAGGGATAGTGTCAGGCCACAGTATGAAGACTCTCACAAGGATAAGTTGTTGGTTTTTCCTAGGAACTCAGATCCTGTGCAAGGTGATTTTATCCTTTCATGATGCATAAACAATCCATTCTGAGCTTTCTTTGGGTTATGGCTTTGATCTTGCTGAGCAGCCTGTGGTATAGCCATATGAACTATAGTAGCTCACTTTCCTTGCCATTTATGGTTCTTTCCGAATTGAGGAACGCTGAATATAGAGAAAAGAGGCTATGCAATGTACTTTCTACAGTGACAGAATTAACATCTGTTGCTCATGATGTTTAATTTTTTTGTATGACACATAACACAAAAAGCTGCCAGACGCAGCCCAAGGCCAACAGTCTCAAGACTGGCGCAGTGAATGCCGGGCGATGGTGGCGCACGCCTTTAATCCCAGCACTCGGGAGGCAGAGGCAGGTGGATCTCTGTGAGTTCGAGACCAGCCTGGTCTACAGAGCTAGTTCCAGGACAGGCTCCAAAACCACAGAGAAACCCTGTCTCGAAAAACAAAAACAAAAACAAAAACAAACAAAAAAAAGACTGGCGCAGTGACGCTGGGGAAACATTTTGCAACAAACATGTCTTCTCTTGAGGGATTACCTTTCCACGCTAAGCAAAGTAATTTCAGCTTTGTGTGCCATTTATATTCATAACTCCTTCTAAAGCAGTCGCACACAGGTTATGATATGGCTGGTTGTTATTTCTCTCTACTTATTCTATAGGATCGGTTTGGTGTTAAAGGATGATTAATTTGTATTTTTCAACCTCCTGGGAGTGCAGAAATATGAAAATGGGTCATAGGTAAGCAATACTGAATATATACAAAATACCTAAGGGCACCATAAGGATTGAAATACAACAGTAGGAATGGAGCAATTCCCTGAAGGAGACATAGATAAAGATACAGCATATTCAGGGTTCTAAGGATGATTCACAGATACAGCCAGGAATAATTTTACAGCAAATTGTTAGACCCCAGCACAGGTGTTTACGTCAACTACTGTCATTAAGTATGACTATTCAGTAACTGGAGATTATTAAAACACTAAGATTAGAAAATCAAGAATCACATATAGATATCCACCTGTCTCCCAAGCACTGGGATTAACCATGATTGAATTATATTCTATCATGAACATCAAAATTGCTTTTACACCTGTGTTGGTAGGAAAGTGCTTCCAAGAACTTAAAAAAAAATTCTAGAGCGTCAATTTGTCAATTCTATTTTTTAATAATTTTATTCTAAATCTTCAATGGTAAGAAAAAAATTACACATGAAAAATTTCATAATTTCATAAACAATGGAGAAGTTAAAATATAAAGGATATACACTTATAAGAATAATTTATAGCCTCATACATGGTATAGAAACACTTGAAGTTATAATTTTGAATAAAAAAAAATCAACAATAGGGAACTATGTCTATGATGCATTAAGTGAAAGGCCAACAATAAAAATTATTTGAACACTCCAATAACTTCTTAAAAATATACCAGGAAGCTGGCTGTGAAGTAGTCTCTTCTAGAAATGGTGCCATAAACAAGATTGGAACATTGAAATATCAAAAGACATGCTAACTTAAAAGGAGGGAAATCTCATGGGGTCCCACACCTAGACAAAGAGCCATAGGCAGTTAATAATTGTTGAGAGAGGGAGAACTAGTTTTTTCCAGAGACAAGTTCTCTAACTGGCAATCTCATACAAAGTAGTCACCCCTAAAACCACACACACACACGAAAAAGAGGCTATCAGTTTTGAGTAGGGTATATGGAAGGAGAGAGAGAAAGAGAGATGATGGGGGAGGGTCTTCTGTTTTGTGTTAATTTCATTGGTTAAATAAAGAGACTGAGCCGGGCGGTGGTGGCGCACGCCTTTAATCCCAGCACTTGGGAGGCAGAGGCAGGCGGATCTTTGTGAGTTCGAGACCAGCCTGGTCTACAAGAGCTAGTTCTAGGATGGGCTCCAAAACCACAGAGAAACCCTGTCTCGAAAAACCAAAAATAAATAAATAAATAAATAAAAATTAAAAAAAAAATAAAGAGACTGCCTTGGCCCTTTAATAGGACAGAAAATTAGGTAGGCGGAGTAGACAGAACAGAATTCTGGGAGAAAGAAAGCCGAGTCAGTCGCCATGATTCTCTGACCCCAGAGGGATGTAGGCTTGAATCCTTCCTGGTAAGACACCATCTTGTGGTGCTACACAGATTATTAAAAATGGGATAATCGAGATGTGAGAGCTAGCCAGTAAGAGGCTACAGCTAATGGGCCAAGCAGTGTTTAAAAGAATACAGTTTCCGTGTAATTATTTCGGGTGTAAAGCTAGCTGGGTGTCAGGACACAGCCCGCCACTCTCATTACAGAGAGAGAGAGAAAGGACTTGGAGGGAGAAAGTGATGTAATTATATTTTAATTTGATGAGGAAGGGTCAGCGAGGATCATGATTTAGGACTGCTCTAAGCTACATAGCCAGTTCAAGGGCAGCCTGTTCTATATAGCAAGATCCTGTAACAAGAGAAATCCCCTAAATCCTGATGGATAGCCTTCAAAGTGCCAGAAGGTGCTATAAATATATCTGGGGGAAGAAAAATCCACCTCAGTCTTCCTTAGACTGCATGCTACAATACCAACCTGCTAGACAAGAGGTACTCACTTGTACAACAGTATCGTGACTGTTGAGGAGACAATTGATTTCTGATGACTCTGAGGCCCTTTATTAGAAGTTTCTGGTACTGTAGTCCTGGTAGAGGCTCATAGCTGGAGAGGTCATTGGCACAGAACCTACTACCGCTGCTTAGTTAAATGGACATATTATCAAACTGCCTCCCAAGTATTATGTCATTCTCATAAACTCGTGGTGCCCTTAACCTTTATCAAAGAAGCAAATGACTTAGGCTCTCAAGCATTCAGAGCTGCTGGAGTTAGAAGGGAGGACAGTTAAGGTCCTGCCATGGGTTATGGACTGTAGCATTTACTCAGCATTCATAAAAGTACTGCAGAGCATCACTATCCCCACTTCACTAAGAATTAAAATGTAAATAAGTTAGAAATCTTACCCAGTTATCTCCTAATTTCTAAATGCTGGTGCTAGAACTTGGTCTCAGGTCTGTTTCACTCTATCATAAAATCTCTGCTCCTGTGGTCACGATATAGTTAATAAGTCAAGTACATTTATAAAATGTATTCCTTAATTCAAATAAGAATTACTAGCTGAATCCAAATGCTCACCTCTTGTAAGACTGACTTAAAATGTGATCTTCCTGTTTTCTGAGAGCCTGCTTTTCCAGAAGGCCCATAGCGAGTCTGAGTCCTCTTGCTCATGACATCAGCTTTCAGCTTTGGTGGCTCCCCTTCCATTACAAACACCAGTTTCACATTCATTTGGATTAAATACGAGATACGAAAAAATAGGTTCCTGAAATATACAAATGATGTATTAATCATCATATTGATGACAAGTCCAAATAGAAGTATGAAAAAAGGTTTAAGGGCTAATACAAAAAATGTCAGATGCAGCCGGGCGGTGGTGGTGCACGCCTTTAATCCCAGCACTTGGGAGGCAGAGGCAGGTGGATCTCTGTGATCCAGCCTGGTCTACAGAGCTAGTTCCAGGACAGGCTCCAAAACCACAGAGAAACCGTCTCGAAAAACCAAAAAAAAAAAAAAAAAAAGTCAGATGCAATTACACATTTTAAATGTTTATTTGTGCGTGTGTGTGCGTGCAAGAGGGTGTGTGAGTGGTGTATTTGTGTAGGCACATGCATGTCGTTGTTCTTGCATGAACGTCAAAGGACAACTTGCAGGAAGTAGTTCTACTGTTCTACCATGCGGGTTCTAAGGATCACAGTCAGGTTGTCAGGACTGGTGGCGTGTGTATTTATCTCCTTAATTAGCTCAGTGGCCCATATTTTATTTATTAAGGTCTTGTTTAATGGACAAGTGGTTGACGGTTTTTAGCAAGGGCGATTTCTGACTATACAGACTGCCAGCTGGTTTGGAGGGTGGGGCTAAAAGAACAGGAGGTGGAAATGCCATCCCAGCAGCAGATTTGGGTAAGACACGAGGTTGGCACAGGCTGATGTGTCTCTGGACAGCAAGAGAAATTTGTGAACACGTAGGTATTTTGGAAGCCGAATGGGCAAGAATTATTGATGGACTGGAGATGAAAGATAAAGGAGGGAGATAATGGCCTTTCAGTGCCGGGCTTTCAGTAAATGAAGCATGCTAGTGATGGTAGATAAGTGAGCTGAAGCCTGGAGTAGGAGATATATATTTAAAATGGCAGATCAAGATAGGCTAACTCTATTTTAAAATCTCAAATATAAGACAAAAAAAAGTTGAAACAAAGCCAGGACACCAAGACTGGCTACACAATCACGCATCTATGTTCTTTTTGAGACCATGTTCTTAGAACCTTTACCATACCTGAGGTGGGGCTTCACGACAGTGCCAACCATTTTCTTCACTGTCTGTGCCTCGCAAACCCACAGACTCAAATCGACAGCAATGGTTTTCCCACTAAGATCCTGCAAGTGGATATGTTGCTTTACAGGCTCCAAAATTTGCCACAAGTCATTCACTCCCATCCTGGTGGTTATCTGCTGTTATCTGAAGTACACTTAGGCAAGGAACAGGGAAGCAGGCAAATCACTAAAGAAACAAAACAAAACAAAAACAACCCCAAATCCAAGGTTAGTTCATAGAAACTCTGGAGGAAAATAGGGAGGGAAGAAATGAAGTAGGAAATACTGGACAGAGTTACATTTTTATAAAAGTTATTGTTTTTAATTGTATAGCCATATAAAGAGCTCATTGTGGAATAATGACATTTAAAGCGATGTATTTAAGTCACCTGTTGTTCTACCATCCAAAAGAATTAGTGTAATGATTCAGCCACACAACATGGCTGACACTTACGGGTGCCATCCCCCTGTGCACATGACTAGGCAGCCCTTAAAAGCTGGCCACACCATCTTCAGCTCTCTCTCTCTCTCTCTCTCTCTCTCTCTCTCTCTCTCTCTCTCTGTCTCTCTCTCCCTCTCTCTCTGCACACTGACCTAAGCAGGTGTGTTGTGTGTTTTGTGTTTCCTTCTCACTCGCACCAGGTAATTTCATTGGTGCTGAGACTTGGGAGGCTCTCCTGCCCCTCTCCCAGAGTTGGGATCCGAAACTGGGTATTTTTTCAGAACAACCACGTGTTCCATCTGCCTGAGTGCGATTTCTACATACAATACCAGCTTAAATTGGTGAGCTTCCCCATTCTGGTCAGTTTAACTGTTTCTCTGAACCCAAGGAATTAACCATTGAGGTCCCGGCAATCATTTGGTGTTCCTATATATGGGGGTAGGGGGACAGCCCCCAGCCACAACATTCATGGCTATGGTTGAGCCCTTCACTGACATTCATCTCTGGATTGCTTCCGTTAGCTGAAATCATGATTGGACAACCCGGGGTCAGCCCTTCTGCGACTGGGGGCCCAGGGTTCCTCAGATTTTTCTTTCTGAGCAGTCATCAGTGGTCCCTGCTGTGGCCTCTCTGGCTTCTGAGTTACCCCCAAACAAAACCAGTCAGGCTTTAACACCCTACCCTGTAGGTAGAGGATGCTCTCCTACAAGCCCTGTGGTGTTCGCCACCATTTTACACCCCACATATAGAGGGGAGACTTCCCCCTATAAGCCTTGTGGTGTTTTGTTTTGTTTTGTTTTTTTTTTTTTTTTGCAGGTTTTCATGGTTTCAGCTATGAGTAAGTAGCAAGCCATCCAAGACCATCAATCCAGCCTCCCCCTGGGATGCCTTTTAGAGGCCCTGAAACTCCAGGCATTAATGCCCTACTTACAGATTCCCACACTTGTCCATCTTTGTTCAAAAAATGGCCTCCTTACAATTTAGATAACATTTTAAAGTGGCCGCCTAGCGAAACCTTTGATCTTGATATTCTATGGGAGCTTTCTTTTCTTTTCTTTTTTTTTGGTTTTTCGAGACAGGGTTTGTCTGTAGCTTTGGTGCCCGTCCCAGAACTAGCTCTTGTAGACCAGGCTGGCCTAGAACTCACAGAGATCCGCCTGCCTCTGCCCCCCGAGTGCTGGGATTAAAGGCGTGCGCCACCACCGCCCGGCCTCTATGGGAGCTTTCTAACTACTGTCAGCGCACAGGCAAATGGAAGGAGTTTCCTTATATCCAAGCCTTTTACTATGTAAGCTCTAAGTCCCTGTCTTATAATCTCACCTTTCATGACATCTATATGATCCTATCTAATAACCTACTTCCTGAAGAACACAGGCGAGTTTGGGAGCAGGCCAGACTGCATGCAGACTAGGTTCACCAAACACACGCAAGACAACCCCGGGGGACAGAGGCAGTCCCCCAGAGGGAACCACATACCTCAGGTGTAATTTTAGCTAGGGACTGGATTTGACTTGCCTTCTGGCAGGTCTCCTTAAGGCTGCCCTCAAGCCAGTAAACTATAATAAGCTCTCAGGGGTCATTCAAGATACAAAGGAAAATCCTGCATTTTCAGAATGCCTCACTAAAGTCCTGTTACAATATGCTAACTTAGATCCAAAAACCACAGAAGGCAGTTCCTCATGACTCATTTTTTCCCCCTCAGTGCTACCCTAACATTAAAACTAAACTTAGACATTTGGAGAAAGGCCCCTTGACCCTTCTGACAGAAGTCTTAGAGTTGGCTTTTAAGGTGTTCCATGAGTGGAATGACAAAGCCCTTAATCATCACTGTCATGTGCTAGCCAGGGCCCTCTGACCACCCAATCCTTGTTGTTTGTGCTGCTCCCTTGCCCCCCCCTGGGCTCGAGAACCACCAGGCCTGTGTTTCAAATGTTGTAGAGCTGGTCACTGGGCCTGAGCATGCCCTAATCCTCATCTTGATCCGGTGAGACCATTTTTGTTGCTAAACACCATTCCCTCATCGCTATCCAATTACAAGGTCCCAAGATCAAATATCATAGCTTCCCTTTTCCCACTCACCAGGCCAGGGATTCCTAACCTCTGAGCCATCTGTCCAGGAACTGACCGGCAACTTGGTTTTACACATATGCTCACAGTCAGACGAGTTAAATATCTCCTGGTTTTGGTGGACACCGTGTCTGGGTGGATTGAAGCACTTCCCATTTACCCCTGGTTTGGAATTCCAACCTCTCCTTATTGAGATAATGGCCCAGAGTTTACCTCCCAGAGCTCTCAAACTTTATCTAAGGCTCTTAACATTCCCTGGCATTTTCATATCCCATACCATCCTTAGTCTTCAGGGAATGTAGAACAAACTAAATGTTCCATAAAAATGTTCTTGTTAAGATGAATCAGGAGTTTCACCTAGACTGGGTAAAACTTCGCCTCTGGCCCTTCTTAGGCTTGAGACTCTACCAAAAGCCCCCTTTCCATCTCGCCCTTTGAACTCATGTATGGGTGGCTGGTTTCACCTAAAACCTCTCCCCTTCCTGATCACCTGCTTACTCACTGTTATCCCATCTTTTTCTGACTACTCATTACCTCAACTATGTGCTAATTCATGCCAACTGCTGATTAAAATAGGAGATCAAGTACTATTCTCTCCCCAGACCAATGCACCTCACTCCTTTCCCCTAAATATCAGGGCCCCTTTAAAGTAATTTTTTTTTTTTTGAGACAGGGTTTTTCTGTAGCTTTTGGAGCCTGTCCTGGAACTAGCTCTTGTAGACCAGACTTGCCTCGAACTCACAGAGATCCGCCTGCCTCTGCCTCCCGAGTGCTAGGATTAAAGGTGTGCGCCACCACTGCCCGGCTAAGGTAATTCTTGTAACCCCCACAGTTGCCAAGCTTGAGAGACTCTTAATTGGATCTACTTGTCCCACCTTAAACTTTTTACTCTTCTAGCTCAAGATACTGCCTCCTACACAGTAACACAAACAGGGCCCTGCTCCCTTAAGTTCCAGGGGACACCAAGATCAGCCACTCTTTCTCCAGTTCCAGAAAAATAAGTGTCATCACCACAGTCATCTCTCCTGTGCCAAAAACTCCATATTCTCTCCGTCTTCCTCCTATCTGCTTTGCCAACTTCTCTATATCTCCAATATCATACTTAAATTTCCAGTTAACCACTCAGTTGTTATTACAGGAACCAACATTAAGCATAGAGCTGGAGGTACAAGGATTGCCAAAAGCCCAGGCAGTAAGAAACAATAATGAGTTTGGGGACATTCACAGTCCCAAACTCCAAAACCTCGCACAACAGACTTTAACATAACAAGTTTATCACTGAGTGCAGCAGTGTCTCCTGGATGTTTTTTAAAAATGTTTTATTTATTATATGTACAGTGTTCTGCCTGCATGTACACCTGCAGGCCAGAAGAGGGTATCAGGTGTCATTACAGATGGTTGCGAGCCATCATGTGGTTGTTGGGAATTGAACTCAGGACCTTTGGAAGAGCAGTCAGTGCTCCTAACCTCTGAGCCATCTCTCCAGCCCTGTCTCCTGGATGTTAAGGTAATACCATGATGCTAAATGAGAACAAGTGCCTTAAGATTTGCTTCAGGTAAAATACTGAGGGGTCTAATAATTCACCTTTCTTTTCCTCCCTCTTCCCTACTGTCTTCCATTCTAACGCTATAGCATTGTAATTATAAGCTTTTAATATGTCTAAAATTTATTTCTTTTCAAACATTTTTTTTCTCATAAGCTTCAGGGAGCCAACTGGACCTATCTAAATGGACCAGACTCACCCAGAATACGTATCATTTAATTTTTTCCTTATTATCCTTGTCTCAGGAATCCCTGGGAAATTCTCTCCTCTACAGCCCCTCAAAAGGCTCCCCTCGATCTTCCATCTTGGGACTCTCCTCCCTTAACCACCAGGATCTAAAATTTTATCCAGACATAATTTTCTGCCTTTCCAGCATCTTGCAAGGTCCAAGCTGCCAGCCAGCCAGTTCCACAGAGCCCAGAAAAAACACAAAAGTAATCAGCCACCCCAGGATGTGATCAAGCATCTCAACTCTTCTATGCCCACAAAATCAGCAGGAAGCAGTCACGAGACCTTACAACACCCCATTCCCACCCAGTAAAGACCCCAAACTCCCAAATTTTTAAAATAAACAAAAGGCCCTGAGAATCTTCAAGGATCCCGCGTGACCCATGTGTAGTATGATTGCATCATCTATTTTAAGCCACCATGCACTGCATTCACTCACTCACTCACTCACTCACTCACTCACTCACTCACTCACTCTCTGTACCATCATTTCTCTGAAGTGATATTACATGACAATAGTTTAAAGACTCTAAAAGCTTGTGAAACTTCAAAAGGAGACCAAATAGAACTGTGATTAAGATGTATTCCTGAACTGAAAGACAATACTGACAGTTCTTGATTGTGTTATACTCCATAACTGAAGGATTAGCACTAAGTAAAACTTAAAATACTACAAAAGTATATAAACTTGTGGGCCCCTAGTCAAACCTCTTATATTGTAATAACCACTGATGCAGTCAACACAAATGTGTCTAAAATTCCTAATTTTAAAGAATTAGTTATGTAACAAGAAAGGAGCCAACAAGGTCAGAATGTATACCAAATAGTTTCGTAACTTATGAATAGCTTCAGTGGGTCTCATTTAGTGAAAAGAGCACTGAATTTGGAGTCCACACGCCTAGGATTTGGGTTTTGGATATACTAGTGATCAACCGCATAGCCTCAGGGAGACAGTGAGCCTGTCTAGCAAGTAAGACATATTAAACCAGACAAATGACAGCTCCTATCAGCCTTTGACTCTCAAGATCAATTTCGGTAGCAGGAACATCCGGATTATGGCTTGATGGAAGCTAGGTTTCTACATTAAAAAAGGGCTGAAGAATCTTCTTCAAGTTAAAACAAAAACAGATCCTTTGAAGTAGCCATATGGTGCCCATAAATCCATTCATGCTCCTAAAGCTTCCTTAAAAGCTATTCAGTTTCTACTGGTTAATTATAAAACCAAACGAGGTGAGAAAAACACAGACCCTTGCTAATTCCACTAATGAATCAAATGTAAAGAACATAAAAAGAAGTCAATAGCTTGATTTATGCAAAACCACTTTTTATTAAGGCAGATTTTCTGCTCTGTCAAAGTTTAAAGAAGAGACAGGAAATAGTTAAATTTCCAAATCCACAGTTAGTCAACTGTATTTTTATGTAGGGAAGACTGACAAACAGTAAAACTTGCATCGCGCAGGGTTGTAGCTGTATGGGATTTACCACGTAACTTCACCAACTCCGGCTGTTTTAAATTCCTTTCGGTTATCCTCTCATACACGAATTTAAAGTCTGAGACCCATATTTAATTTACCTATTGTATTTACTAGGAATATGCCTAGGTGCTGGAGTTACAATAATAATCAGGTTCCCGATTTAAATATCTTGGTAGGGTGAGGCTGTAAAGGGAAAAAAAAACCCCAGCATTTTAATAGGATAATAGTCCTGCCTGAGGCTGTGTTTCTCATTAGTCACAAGAGGATTCGGTCCCATATTTTAATAGGATAATAGTCCTGCCTGAGGCTGTGTTTCTCATTAGTCACAGGAGGATTCGGTCCCACATTTTAGTTTACTTTGACTATGTCAAACTTTTCACTAATCCATTCTAAAGGACGCAGTGTATGATTATTTTTTGAAGTGAATAGTGGTTTTGAAAGAGGAAATTTACTTTATTACCGGAGACCTGAGGTTGTACACCGCTGTTGGGGTGACAGTGAACGCCATATCCACACCCCAGACATCGGAAGGGAAGCTGAAACACAGCGAGGTTTCTTGGTTAGGTCGGCAAATTGAAAAAGTTGTGTAAAGACAGGATGGAAGGCTAACCTCGGGTCGAGCAGTCAATGGAGAAGACCCAAGAACCATTTTAAGTGCTATTCATTTCAGGCGATGCCCACCCTAGGGTGGAGCGGGTGGAAGGAGAGAGGGCCACACACACACAACCCTGCCAGAAAACTGTTTCCCAACTGCAACCATAACGCCGAGCGGGGTGCGAGCGGGCATAGGGGAAGGTCACCCAGACGGCGTGTGTGTGTGGGGGGGGGGGTGTCCTAGGGGAAGGACTTACCCAGACAGCCCCTCCTCGATGCCGCGGAAGGTACACTCCTGTCATTTACCAACTACTGCCGCCCTCAAGTTCCCGATGCCCTCAAACCGAAGGTTAAACAAAAAAGAAAAAAAGAAAAGCCTAATGCGGCCTTCCCAAGCACCAAGCGTAGGGCTACGATTTCGAATTCAGCGCCCTGGCCATTAGTCCCGCCCCTTCCGGGAAATGGTCCGCTTCCTCCCAGACCCACCTCTTCCTCCCTCCCTCCCTCGCGGTTTCGCTTTTCCCTCGCTTCTTGCGGTCGACCCCACGGACGCATGCGTAGACCTGTTGCCAGGGCGCTCCGGAGATCTTCCCACCCGCCACCCCCCACGGTCTGGAGCCGCCGCCGAGGGGACAGTGCCTCTCCGCTTCCTCCTCTTCCTCTCCGCCCTCCGCCTCCCGCCCGCAGAGCGCACTTCCGCTTCCCTCTCGCCAAACCGAGCGGCGCCAGAGGCCTGGAGCGCGCAGGCGCGGGCGGAGTCCGGGGGCGGGGAGGGGCGGGGCGCAGGCGCGGACCATCCCGCGGCGGGCGCCTGGCTGCGGGGCTCCCGCCTGCTTTCGGGGCGGGTTCGCCCTGCTTTGGCGGGCGGGCGAGCGGTAGCCGAGGTCGGACGCCTTTGGGGTGGCCTTCGCGTCGTGACACCCTCGCTGACTACCTTCCCCCGGGCGACCGCGATTTGTTGGAGGTAGAGTGAGGGCGCGCGTTTCTTCTGCCCCCTGTCCCGCAGCCCCCGTGCCTCGGCGGGCCGCCCTCGGCCCCTCCTGGGAAGCTGCGGGTGCCGAGGGGTCAGGCCTGCGTGCTGGCCGCGGGGACCTTTACGCTCCCGGCGGGAGACGCGTCTCTCCGCATCGGGGAAACTTGGCCGTGGGTGCCGGCCCGCCCTCGCGCTTCCCCAGGCTGCCCGGGCGTTGGCGGGCTGCCGCAGAGGTCGGGGCCGGGGCTGAGGCCGTCGTCGGAGCTGGGTACTCCACTCGCAGGCACCTGGGGTGGGGGGTGGGGGACGGACACCGCTGGAAATGCCGTTGAAATTTGAATTTGCCGTTAAATCCGCTTTCCCCTGAACACCATTCGGATAACCAGGCGAGGGTACATCGTTGTGTTGGAAAGGTTTGGGTGGCGTTTCTTGCCCTTCATTACTGTGGAATTGGAGGGAAATCCCGATTGGCAACTCTAGAAAACAGGACTGGGAATAGAGGAAGGAAGGACTCTAGGAGAATGGGACTCCTGGTTCTTAGAAAGAGCGGCTAATTGGCATTTAAAGCCCGAAGACAAAACTTACGACAGTTTATAGTTAATGAGTAGACAGAAGACCACGCTTGCATTTTAAAAGCAAGCTGTTCTCAGCTGTCTATTCCAAGTTAGAAAAGTACGTATTTCCTGACTCTTAGAAGGAGACTGGAGTCGTTGAAAATGTATACTAGAATCTTCAGTGGCTAGCAGCTGGTTTTGGGGGCGGTGAGGGTGATGAGCTGTTAGGACTTCCTCTTTGGACTCAGCCAGTTAGTATGTGAAACTGATTCTTTCTTAATGTTGAAATGTACGCAGTGCTGATGATGGCTTGCCTGAGCTCCACCAGCACACAAAACTCTGTGGTGGTGCAGGCCTGTAATCCTAACATCCAGGAGATGGGGGTAGGAGCATCCGAAGGCCCTAAGCTACCTAGCCAGATTGAAGCCAGCTTGGGTTACACGAGGTCATGTCTCTAAGAAAAATTAGGTTTTCTGAGCTGGGGTTGGTGCCTCAGGACTGTAATCTCAGTTCTTAGTAGGAGCTGAGGTAAGACAGAGAGGAATGTTTGGGCTATGTAGTGAGTTTCAGGATAGCTCAGGCTGCAATGGAAGACTGTCCAAAATAAGAAATCATTTTCTCAGTGTGTGTAGTAAGTGTAGAGACCACTTGCAATCGCTTGAAACACGAGGCAGGTAGTAAGACTTTTTGAAGAGTAATTCCACCTCTTTACCTCTCAGTTCCAAATCAGAGGATCCCTGAGATTAATGAAGTGTAAAGTGTTGAGTATTGAGCTCAACAAGAAGCAGGTATAAAACAGCATGTTGAGTGTTAGCAAGTGTTAGTCCCCAAAGGTTTATGTCACTAAGTGCCAAACTAGAATTTTAGTAAAAATTGCCTGAATTTTAATTGTTAGGACAGTCAGTCAAGATGTAGTAGTAGGCAGTCTAGGAGTATCGTTCAGTGATAGATTGCTACTTTAACATGTAGAGGTCCTGGATCCAATCTTCAGTGACTCCCCCCACAAAGTAGTTGACTTTCAAGAAATAATAGATAACTAAAAAGTTTACTGTAATTGTATGTGCATTATATTTGAAATACTTTAAGAATTTTTATTACTTATGTGTATGGGTGTTTTGCCTGCATGTATGTCTGTGCACTACATACTTGCCTGGCGCTCACCGAGGTGTTAGATCCCTAGGATTCAGGTTAGAGACAGAAGTAGGCTTCCATGTGGGTGCTGGGAATCAGACTGAGTTTGCAGGAAGAACAGTCAGTGCTCTTAACCTGAGCCACCTTTCCAGCCCGTTTTACATACTTAAATTTTACACACTAGTAAATTCCGGCACCTAATGGTCTGGTGTGTTCAGTTGTAGTGTGTGTGTGTGTGTGTGTGTCTAAATTTATGAGTTAATTTAGTTATGTTCTTCCCCACACTGTTTGATTTCCTTGGTCACCGAATTCAAACTACTTACTTTAATTTTCTTTCCTCCACTTCTAGATTGATTTCTATGGCAGAGTCTATCCTTGGAATCCTTCAAACTCAAGTGTTTGCAAACAAAACAAACTTACTATCCTTTTCTCTTGACAAATATACTGTCAGTTTATGATGATGGATAGCATTAAGTGAGGAAATGAAACTGACGCCAACCCAAAGCAACATTTAGAGGAACACTTTAGGATAAAATTCTTCTTTCTAGGTTTTCCAGGAGGCACACAAGAAGGTAACAGACATTTTCTCTCACTTGGTGTGAATCAAGTGTTGTTTAAACTCAATTGTTTATGCCAGTAGGAACCAGGACATAAGTCACTTCACCTTTCTTAGAGAAACCTGGATGTGGATCTGCTCTGCTAGCAGCTGTCTGCATCTAGTTACTAAGTTGATGCTACATAAGTTGAAATCTACACTTGCCTCTCAGTTTCCCATGTTGCAAGGTAAAGGCATGATTTATACCCTAAGGAGATCAAAGGATATAGTTTAATCCAGAGCTAAGCATAGGCTACTCAACTAATGTTAATTCTACTCCCTTGGACTTTTACCTAGTCTTTTTTAACTGTTTGGTTTCAACAGTTTTGCCACCTCTTCATTCCTGACCCTCCTTGAGTTTTTGTTTAGAATTTTATTAGAAACTGTCTACTTTGGCATTATTCTTAGTGTATCCCAGATTATGGTATGCTTTCAACTCAAATTTGAGTGTTCAGATCATATTACCTGGAATGCTGAAAGTAGAGGGCTTCCCAGTTTCTGCTGGTCTTCAATTTCTTGGTGTTTTGGCTTAACAAAATGTTTTACTGTATTTTCTAGTTAACCTCATTTGATTCTGTAATATATTCTAAACACTGCTCAGTTAATTCAGTACATTCAGGTTGTTTAATATAGAATTGATGTGTTTTGTAGATCATAAGAGTATAATTAGGGAAGTGGTAAACACAGTTTAGAGCAGATATCTGAATCCATCACTTCTGCCTCAAAGTGGCAGTTTTATATTTACTTAAAAATAGTTCTAATAGTTACTAAATTAAATAAGTCTAATTGTGTTATGGTGGATACTACTGTTAATCTTTACTTTGGCATTAATGGGAAGTATGAGTTATAAAAATTTAAGCTCAAGAGTCAAAATTTTATAATCCTGCTAAAATTTGTAGGATATTGAAATTACAAATGTATCTAAATGCTTCCTTGAGACCTTAGTAGTTACTGATTTTTCTTCTTTGCGTTTTTTTTTTTCTTTTTTTTTTTTTTAAAGTCCTGTGGCATACCTATAATCCCAGCATTCCAGTTCTGGACAGCCTGGGCTATATAGGTAGGCCTTGTCTTAAATATAGACACAAACAAACCAAACAACAAATATTTAGGAAATTGTAGATAAGTAAGTAAAATAAACTATACTGCTTTCAGTATGCTCAAGATCTCAGAGGAACCTTTTCCTTTCTTATATCTGTTGTGTCTTTTATCTTGTTAGTAATAATGGTTTTACTATTGCCTATATCTCACACTCAGGACATTTCATATATGTGTTTTGAAAGTCTGTCATCTTTAAATCTCAAAGTGATTCCTATATAAAAGTTAGGAGGATCCTTCTGTGTCTCTCAGATGCAAGTTACCTTGGAAACCTAGCAGACTGCAAATCCCAGGCTATACCCAGCAAATAAAAAGCAGCCTCATTTTGAAGTATTTGAGTGTAGTATCTTTTGTGTAATGTAGACTCTGATGCCCATTGTAAATTCATCACACTTAGCCTGGCATACTCACCTCACCCCAGTTATACTTGTCAAATTCCTTTCTAATGATGAAGTACTGGAGGCAGCCAGGCTACTTGTGAGTGCTTTCTGTCAGACCGTGCCTGTTAGTCAGGAACAAAACAATGCTTCTCTCTGCTAGTAATTTATAAGTCATTGGTAAAGGAGTAGAGAGTGGATGAGACAGAAAGTGTTCTGGGAATAATGGCCTGGTGTTATTAGAGGAGTTTAAATTAGCCACAAGCTAAAATGAACATACATTGATTCTTGTGACTAAGTAATTTGGAAAAAAGATGTTTGGTTTTGAAATTTTGACTTGTATAAGAGTTTTGAGATATTTTTTTTGAACTATTTGCAGAGAAAGATGATAATTGTTGTAATTAATGATAATATTCCCAGGAAAGGTATTAGTTTAGGTTAAATGTCTTTTAGATGCTAATACATCTTTTATTTGGCACAGAATCCAAATCCTTTAGTAATGTGATTAACCATTTCTCAAATTGTATAAAACCGCTTTTGTGTCACCTGAAATCTTCCTAAGGTTCTTACTTGCATGCTCTGACATGGAAACCGGGGATTGGGTTATCCATGCAGTTCCCAGGGTACTGACATGGAGCTGGGGATTGGGGGCATCTGTGCAGTTCCTAGGGTACTGACATGGAGCCAGGAATTGGGGGCATCTGT
>NW_004949108.1:9576806-9581541 GCF_000317375.1 Microtus ochrogaster | reverse complement strand
GGATTGGGGGCATCTGTGCAGTTCCCAGGGTACTGACATAGAACCGGGGATTGGGGGCATCTGTGCAGTTCCCAGGGTACTGACATAGAACCGGGCATTGGGAGCATCTGTGCAGTTCCCAGGTACACAGACACTGCCTTCTGTATTTGGGCTGTATTCTGAACATCACGTCTATAAGTCATCTTATGGACCTTATGTCCTCACTACTCTAACATTATCATATAGTTCATGACTTTAGCAAGGGTAATGTCTACTGTATTTGTAAGTACTTGGTTTTGACAATTGAAATTGATTATCTAGAGAACAGGGAAACTACTAGTGTGAGGGATTGCTGCTTCAAAATGTGGTCCTTTGGGAAATAATTTAAAAAAATCAAGTTGAATGTGATAGTAGTTTCAGGAGGGACTGTGTTGTCTCTCCTAATAGGAAAGTAGAAGATAGTATTTTTCCCTTTCGTGGGTTTGAGAAGAAATACTCAGCTAGGTTCTTACTGATTTGTAGCCGTAAAAAAGTTATGAGGTGAAAATCACCCGATATGTATGATCCAGGTGATGGTGGTTTTGTTTCTTTTAAGACACTGTAAATTACTTCTGTACATGTCTGGAAATTAGAGGTCTAGTTCAGATCTCAAGGGACTAACAGGATCAGTGGGGTTGCATTTCTCTGTGGAGATTCTAGGGAAACGTTTTTCCTTAAAGGAGTTTGTGTAATTTCTTTTGTTCGGTGTTTATTGAATAGTCTTTATATGTCATTCTTGGCTTATGTTATTGTTACTATAAATATTTGTACAGATCTGATGGCCAAAAGAAAGGAAGAAAATTTCTGTTCTCCTGAAAATGCTAAAAGGCCAAGACAAGAAGAACTGGAAGATTTTGATAAAGATGGCGATGAGGACGAATGTACAATTTCTTTCACTAATGGGACCTCTACTTTGGTAAGCACAGAATTACAAATAATGTGTTCCAATTGGCTGGTTTCTCATGGTCATTTTATGTATCATAATTTCATAATAATTTATAGTTCGTTCGTAATTTGTAGTCTGGAGAAGTTGAAGAGTTTTAGAAAGCTGGGTAAAAATAGCTTCTGATTTTCAAGTTTGTGTTAATAATTAGAAAATTTAAAGAAAATAATTGGACAAATAACTAAATCTTTAAATAAAATTGACAAACCTTTAGTAAGACCAGTAGGAAAAGGAGAAGACATAAATTGCCAGTGTCGTGAATAGAGTACAGGCCATGATTACTGAATTGACTCCCTCTGAGCTTTAAGAGAGTAAGGAAATATGATTGTCCTTCACCGTTATATTTGAGCTATTGCTGCATACTCATCAGAATGATAAAGTATAAAATAGGTATTATCAGATGGCAAGAATGCATTGAATCATTTAAATATTGCTGATGGGAATGTTAGGTTGTTTCTGCACTATGCAATGTTTGTTTCTGAGGAAAACAATATAAAATTGCAATATAACCTAGCATTTGTTCCCAAGAAATGAAGATTTATTTTAGTACAAAACATAGTATATTTTTAGTAGCTTTATTCACAAAAAGTTAAATTCAAAATAAGTCCACATGTGATATGGTGACCATCCTGTGACATCTATTCCATGAAAAACTGCTTAGTTGTGACAGTCAACAACAGACAGTTGAGCTGAGCAAAAAGGCTAGTTCCAAAAGATGACATTTTGTGAGCCACCATGTGGTTGCTGGGATTTGAACTCAGGACCTCTGGAAGAACAATCAGTGTTCTTAACCTCTGAGCCATCTCTCCAGCCCCTAAAAGATGACATTTTGTATAAGTCTATTTATTTGACATTCTTAGAACAACATTTACAGAAATAAAGATTAGTGTGCAAGTGGTTGAAATGGGTTGAAAGGGAAGGGTTGTGATCGCGATTATGGTCTTTTACAACATAAGGGATTGGGTGTGAGGGAAACAGTGTATCGAGACTGTCAGTGTCTTGTCTGAGAAACCACGCCTTATTAAAACGTTTCCATTGATTGACAGAAACTGGGCGAACAGTACATAGGGTCTCATTTCTTTTTTTTTTTAATATTCATTTATTTATTAGTTATGTATACAATATTCTGACTGTGTGTATGTCTGCAGGCCAGAAGAGGGCACCAGACCTCATTACAGATGGTTGTGAGCCACCATGTGGTTGCCGGGAATTGAACTCAGTACCTTTGGAAGAACAGGCAATGCTCGTAACCACTGAGCCATCTCTCCAGCCAAGGGTCTCATTTCTTAATGATTGCATGTGACTCTTCAGTTACCATAAAGTAAAAATATTTTTAGAAATGCATAAACCAGAATACCTGGTAATCTACTTGTGCAATGATGTAAATATTTTCTGCTTTTTAGTGATGTAGATGGCTAGAATTGAGATGGAGTTTCTAAAGAACCTATTAAAATTGCTGATCACATTAAAGTGGTCTTTGAAATGTTAGGACTAACAATCTGGTTGGTTTATTCTGGTATTTAGTATCTGTGGAGTGCAGGTGAGTGCTATAGGCCATATACTGATTAAACCATTTAACAATCTTAATCCTGACATTTATTTATAATACGAGTTTACATTTTTGGAAATCCTACTCCCCCCCTTTCCCAGGACAGGGTGTCTTTGTGTAGTTTTAGCTGTTCTGGAACTCACTCTGTAGACCAGGCTGGCCTCAAACTTACAGAGATCTACTCCTCTGCCTCCTCAGTGCTGGGATTAAAGTTGTGTGCTTTTGACATGACTTTATTATTATTGGTAGACTGACTTTTGAATAGAAGATTTCTGAAGAAATAGTATATCATGTAAACTTTACACTTTTATTATTAAAACCATCTTAGCTGGGTTTTGGTGGCGCCTGCCTTTGATCTCACTACTTAGGGGGGCAGAAGCAGGTAATTCTGAGTTCAAGTCCAGCTTGGTCTACTGAGTAAGTTCCAGGATTGCCAAGGCGTCTTCACAAAGAAATGCTGTTTTGAAAACCCAACACAGCAAAGGCGCAGGTGCTGGGGGAGGGGGTCTTGGAGGGGTTAGGGGGTGGGATGCACTACCACATCTGACTTGGAAATCCTATATTCTTATTTTTGTTTTTGTAGATAGAATCTCTCTGTGTAGTCTGGCTATCCTGGAACTCGTAGACCAGGCTGACTTCGAACTCACTGAGCTCTGGCTTCCTCTGCCTCCCAACTGCTGGAATTAAAGGTGTGCACCACCACTGCTGGGCAAATCATGTATTCTTTATATATTGCTAAAAATCTCAGCTTTTGTAAGTGCCTGAAACAGAATGTCAGAAGAAAAGCGTCTGTACAGTGTTCTTTGAATTCTTTCTGTGAAAATGAAACGCCAAGTTACAGAATGAATTCCATAGTCAAACTTTGGGACCTTGAGTAGGTAGTTTGTAGAATTAGTGATAACCTAAAGAAAATTCCCATTTCATTTAATGATGGTCATTAAAGTTATTGTTGCTCACCTATAGAACTTTTGACTGATAAATACTACTATGCTCTTAGATACTTGGGTATTAGTAATGAGTGGATTCGAGAGAGTGATTTTTTCCCCCCACATTTTCTTTGTTAATAGACTGCAGCAGAAGTTGGAATAATTGAGAGTATTCAACTAAGAAACTTCATGTGCCATTCAATGCTTGGACCTTTTAAATTTGGTTCTAATGTCAACTTCGTTGTTGGCAATAATGGAAGTAAGTGACTTTGCCGTCTTTATCCTTTACTTTGTGATGAGAAGGCATGAGGGTTTGAAATAGATGACTATTAGTGCTGATAAATATTTGTTCTAAACTTTGTGGCTTCCCTGTATTTATTCAGTTTACATTTCAAGAAAATACTGAATTAATTTTAGATATGTTATTTAAGGTAGGTATAAACATTTCCTCCGTTTTCTGTTATTTTTTAGATTTATTTATTTGTATGTGTATTAATGTTTGCCTGCCTGCATGGATGTTTGTGAACCATATGCATGCATTGCCCTCAGAGGTCAGAGGATGGTTTGAACCCCCTGGAACTGAAGTTACAGATGGTGTGAGCCAGGTCCTATCCAAGAACAGCAAGGCTCTTAACCACTATGCCGTCTCTTTCTTCCTTCCATATATACATAGCTCATTCCTTTCTCCATCCTTCTCCCGTCTCCCCTTCCATTTTCTTACGATAGAATTTCAGTTATTTTGCTCAGGCTCACCTCAAACTACTTGGCCCAGGGAGCTTCCTATCTCAGTAGAAAGGCACCGTAGCAGTTTGATGTAAACACTAGATAAGGCACAGATGAAGTGCCTTGAAATCCAGACTATCGAAGTGACAATCCATTGTTGATATCAGTGGTTTTTATGAGGAGGTTGTGTTTTTGCTGGTACTTGGATAAAACTTAAAGATTCCTTAAGATTCATTTGGCAAGAAGCTGAGATGTTCTAGGCATAGATGGCTCATTCTCAAATATTCAGAGGATAGAAAATGTATATGGAGAATGGGCGTAACCTCATGTATCATCTAGTACATGGCGGGGAAGAGCAGAACATAACAGAGTTATATTGTGCATAGTATTGTTGAGCATCTTAAAGGCTTGGTAAAGATTTTAGACCTTCACTCAGTTGACCTTGGACAGTCAGTTTAAAATTTTTGAGTGATGAGTTGACATGGGCAAGATTGTTGTGATGGACTGTCTACACTGGCAGTTGATGATGGGCAAGATTGTTGTGATGGACTGTCTACACTGGCAGTTGATGATGGG
>NW_004949108.1:9532562-9576706 GCF_000317375.1 Microtus ochrogaster | reverse complement strand
GGCAGTTGATGATGGGCAAGATTGTTGTGATGGACTGTCTACACTGGCAGTTGATGATGGGCAAGATTGTTGTGATGGACTGTCTACACTGGCAGCTGATGGTGGACAAGCCGGTGTCAGGGTTGACTGAGACAGTGACAGTACTAGGAAAGGAAATTAGGTATGTGTGGTGCCATAGTCCCTTTCTTTACTATTGCTGCTTCTGTCATTGAGTGAAGAAGGAAGACAAGACATTTCAGTAGGAGAGTGTGAATGAAGAAGAGGGTCATTATTACAGGGAGGTCGCAGAATACAAGAAAAAGGAACCATGGATTCTCAAGTTATGTCTTTAAAAATTTGAGTGGTTTCTTTTATAAAACTTAGTAAAGGACATTTAACTAAAGTATCTGGCAGTAAAGAAAAAAGAATAAGAACTTGAAAGGCATTCCAGGAACTAAAGCACGATAATCATTAATTTCTGTTGGCTTAATAATTTGGTGGTATGCTGTAGAAGATAACAAAATGTTGTTAATTGATTGGCGGCTGATGAGATTCAAAAAATGGTTGCTGTGTCTGTGTTGTTGAGATTTTCAAAGTGAAGTTTTGGATGTTTTATATCTTTTAGAATAAAAATTACATTTCAAAAAATTTAAATGCAAAAGAGATAGGAAATGAATTTGAAAATTAAGGGCCAAAAACTAAAATTTAAAAATACTAAATTAAGAATATTAAATTAGAAATATGTGATTTTTCTAATTTTTTTTCCATTTAATGTGTTCAATGAATACATGTGCTGGTACCAGGATGCATCCATACTGTAGAGACAACATCTCTTCTCATGTTGGGTTTTTACATTTGAGAGCTATTTAAAGTTTCTGTGCCTAGAAATTTATGATGAAAGGAGTAGCCTTAATTAAATTAGAATGTAATGACAAATTATGTAAATTAATTACATATGTAAATGTAATTGAAAGTTTCTATTTTTAAAGATTTATTTATTATGTATACAGTGTTCTGTCTGCATGTATCCCTGCAAGCCAGAAGAGGGCACTGGATCTTATTACAGATCATTTTGAGCCACCTTGTGGTTGCTGGGAATTGAACTCAGGACCTCTGGAAGAAGTCAGTGCTCTTAACCTCTGAGCCGTCTCTCCAGCCCCATAATTGTTAGTTTGATGCACTAAGAGGATAGACTGAGTTTCGGGTTGGAAAGATGGTAACCATTTTTCTCCTTTCTTATTGTGGGCACAAAATTGGTATTGAAATGTACGAGGTTTTCCTACTGGTGATAGTGAGGTAGTTCTTGATGGGGAACTTTCCTTAGTTTGCCACCTTGGCACTGGAAGAAAATTAGAATTGTATTTGTAACATTTTACTTCAGGTGGAGACAGAGTCGGCCATCTTTTTGAATGAAGTTATAAAGTCAGAATTTTATCTTTATGAATTTTTCAATGTGTTTCTTTAGGTGGAAAGAGTGCTGTGCTCACCGCTCTCATAGTTGGTCTTGGTGGAAAAGCAGTTGCTACTAATAGAGGATCCTCTTTAAAAGGTTTTGTAAAAGCTGGACAGAAGTAAGTGTTCTCTGCTGATGTTTTATTCTCTAGTAAGAAGAATGCTTTAGAACCCTGGAGAGCGGGTATCTCCAAGGAGAGGTTTCAGATATTAGTCTGTTGGGCAACAGACCTTGTTGCCAACATGGCCTTCTGCTTCCTTTTATCATCTTGGCAGATAACCTGTGTTACTTAGTACTGTGCACTGCCCACTTAAACTTGCTGTTTTTATGGGAGAAATGGCAGCAGCAAATTTATGTATTTTTTAAACAAATATTTATTAAATATTATACCTTTGTGGGTTTTTGCTTAAACTTCATATCATCATTCATACTAACATGATAGGGATGAGAGCAAAGTCAGTGTTGAGCCAACTTGTTTTGTGCAGAATTTCTTTCTGTGACTCCTAGAAAAGTATCCTATCTCTGGCTGTTTCTTACTCAGTGAATATGAGTTTAGAATCACAGTCACACGTCTACTGTCTGGACCCTTGATGAGCAGTCATAGTACTGCCTTGTAGATTAACATTCATACTTCTTTCTATTTGTTTTGAAATAGACATAGACTGTCCTTTAACTTGTTATATAGCGGAGGCTGGTCTTGAACTTCTGTCCTTTTACCTCTGCCTTCCCAGTGCTGGAATTTTGTGTTCAGTTGTGTCTGGCTCTATTCCTGTTTCTGTTAGACATTGCTTTCGTATAACTGATCAGTTGTCTAAATTTACGTCATTGCTGTTGGAGCCTTTTGCCCGCTGACAACCCTTTTTCTAGTGAGTCAGGATGCTGTTGTCCTCCCTCCTGTTTTTGCTTTCCCTTCTGTTAGACAAGGACTGTGCAGCATTCCCAGTTCCTCTTGTTCTTGTTACTACCCAAGTGTTGTGTGATGTTTTCCTCTTTTGGCTTCTTGTTCGTTGCTCTTTTGGGGAGGCTGCCACCCAGCTCCCAAATAAATTACATGGAGTCTTATTATTTCTTATGAATGCTCCTCCTTAGGTTGGCTTATTTCTTGCCCTCTTTTCCTAACTAAAATCAATCCATCTACCTTCTGCCTCTGGGCTTTTATCTTTCTTATTTCTGTACTTTCCTCTTACTTCATGGCTGGCTGGCCCCTGACATCCTTCTCCCTTTTCCTTATTGCTCCTCTTCTTCCTTGTTTCTCCTTTTATTTATACTTTCTACCTGTCAGCCCCACCCATCCTTGGTCCTGTCTTGCTATTGGCCGTTCAGCCCTTTATTAGACCATCAGGTGTTTTAGACAGGCAAAGAATCACAGCTTCACAGAGTTAAACAAATGCAGCATATGCAAAAGCAACACATCTTAAAATAATATTCCCCAGTACCCAAGATACCCTCTAGAGGGATCTTAGGTTCTCATAATAATACCCTGCTTTTGTTTCATTCTCTTGCAGTGTGTAGCTGGTGATTTTATCGAATGGAAACTTTGATAATTGATACTAATACTTGACAGAACAGGATACAGATTTCTATTTGTTCTGTCCATTTTTCTCTTTATTTTAATACTTAAGCATAGAGTAGGAATATAATATAAATGTAGAATGCCAGTTTTTTAATTCAATATTGCTGAGGGACTTAGGAATTTTAGCCTTAATTCAGGATTCCCAGTTGATAGAAAAGAAGAATAGGTACACAGTAAATCATTTCCCATCCTAGCTTAGAAAAAAAACTGTTTGATGACAGTTTTCCAGTGTAGTTTTTGCTTTTACTTATCTTGCTGGAATTCTGTCCTAACAAATACTTCTGTTGGCCTCCTTCTCTGAGTATGTTGTCTTTAAGATAACGTCCAGATGAGACATAGTAGGCCGCTGGGGGTCAAGAGTATAATTTCAGATACAGTCAGAGTGGATAACCCATCTGCAGAAATAAGAGTCATTCAAAAGCTAAGACAGTTTTATGGATACTAAATACATCACAGAGAGTAGAAGAAAAAAGGAGAACTCATAATGAGGTTGTTTGTTTTTGAAACAGGGTCTCACTGTGTATCCCTGGCTGGCTAGAACTTGCTATGTAGACCAGACTGGCCTCAAGCTCACAGAGACCAGGTGTTCAAATTAAAGGCATATGTCAACAGTTCTGGCTAGCAGTGCAGTTTTTAAAGGCTCTTCTTTTAGCTTTATTTAAAGAAAGGTTACTAAAGCTACATTGTGGTCCATACTTGTTATCTTGGCACTGAGGAGGCAGAGACGTGATGTTTGCTATATTTCCAAGCCAACCTGGACCAGTCCAGCAAGGGCTGTTTAGTTAAGAAATTGGTTTCCCAAAACAAATTATTTACTGTTGTTACCTCTGCTTTACGATATATACATGTTCCCTCTTAAGGAAATTAAACTTGAAAATCAGTTGTTGTATAAGCTAGTAGTTTTTTTTTAATTTATTAAGTACACAGTGTTCTGCCTGCATGTATACCTGCAGGCCAGAAGAGAGGACCAGATCTCATTCCAGATGGTTGTAAGCCACCATGTGGTTGCTGGGAATTGAACTCAGGACCTCTGGCAGAGCAGCCGGTGCTCTTAACCTCTGAGCCACCTCTCCAGCCCCGTAAGCTAGTAGTTTTTAAACTATAGTCAGGATATGTCTTAGAAATTTATGCTTGTGTCTCAGTACTTCCCAAATTGGGAAGACAGGTTAAAGTATTTAACATAAAATGTCCCATGGAAAAACATTGCTTGGCTAGTTTAAGGAAGCCAGTCAAACACTCAGTCACTTTCTGTATAGTTAGAATGGCTATTTTAAAGCATTGGGATTCTGCTTAAGGTTTTGCACTTTAATGAAATTTAGTTTATTTATAGTGTCAGTTTTTCTTTATCCTTTTGTAATGACAGGTAAGTGAATAAAATGTAAATGATAGTGAAAATGTAAAATTAAAAATTATTGAACTTTTATTACATTGGTTCTTAACCTGTGGGTTGATTGCTTTGGGGTTGAACGAATGACACTTTTATATGGGACACCTAAGAACATTGAAAAATGTAGATATTTACGTTACAGTTTGTAACAGTAGCAAAATTGCAGTCATGAAATAGCAATGAAAGTTTTATGGTTGGGGATCACCACAACATGAAGAACTGTATTTAAAGGTTTCAGCATTAGGGTGTCTAATAAATAATAAAAATAATAAAACAATTGGGCCATTAATTTAAAAGTATTGGATGTTATTTCAGACCTCATTTTCTTTTTGTATGGCTACTTTGTTGTGTGTATCTTGTAGTGCCTTCTTTGATTCTCCTCCACCGCCTTTCCCGTCCTCGTTTGTTTTCTTTAGACAGTGTGGCTGCCCTGGAACTTGATCTGTAGACCACACAGATCCGCCTGCCTCTGCCTCCTGAATGCTGGGGTTAAAGGCGTGCCCCACCAGTCCCTTTTCTTGGTTGGTTCTGCTTCACTGTGTGTTAGCTTCCTACCCTGTCTCTTTGTGATAACTTAGTATGTGACTTTCATCTGTGGAGTTTACGTTCTATGTCTTACTCCTCATCTTAGTCTTGGCCACCCAGAGTCCATGGTGCAGGTATTAGTTACTAATACTTTAGTGGGGTGTGTGTGAAGAAGTGAGTTTGTCTTTGTCTTTGATTTGGGGGTACATGGTTCCTTTGTCAGTTGGATAGGTTCACATCTCGAGAGCTCCTGCAGGTTTCATCATCTCACCAGATTGGTTTCGCTGTTGAGACCTCGAAACTTTAGCTCTAATGAACCATCATTTCTTGGTTTGATCATGTTGAATTTTTTTTTTTTTTTTTTTGTTTTTCGAGACAGGGTTTCTCTGTGGCTTTGGAGCCTGTCCTGGAACTAGCTCTGTAGACCAGGCTGGTCTCGAACTCACAGAGATCCGCCTGCCTCTGCCTCCCGAGTGCTGGGATTAAAGGTGTGCGCCACCATCGCCCGGCGATCATGTTGAAATTTTAATTAAGAAAGATGTATTTTAGATTTACAGAAGTGTTGCAAAGATGGCATAGTGTTTCTTTCATATTTCTCACCCAGCTTCCCTTACTGTTGATTAGGGGTCGCTAAGATGTCTTTAAACAAGACATCTGTGTAATTCACATTAATGGATTCTTCACTGAAGTGTGGCTTATTTTCCTGAACTTGAATTTTAAGAGTAATTTTTCCATGAGGATTTACTACATTTAGCTTAGTTTTTAGAGATGTAAATAGACAGGTGACTAAGTCCATCTTGCAAAGAGTAGGATGGGAGTATGTACAGCAAATATTGATGTGTATCTCCTGTCAACATCCGTAGGGCACAGAGAAACTCATTTTGAACATTTTCCCTGCATTTCCTGTAAATGTTAAAGGATGAAGTTTATTGACAGATTCACTAGAAATTTGTCTAAGATTTCATTCAATTAAAATAGTTTTGTATGACAAGGCATTAGTAATTTGCTCATATGAATTAGGAAATACTTCCTGCTTTTACTCACAGCTTTAGTTTTCTCACTGACACAGTGTCTTTAACATTATGTGATAGACTATGACCCTTAACTAACGTGTTCATCAGATTGCATAGGGGACTTGAAAATTGCTGTAATCTAACATACTGCATTGTGCCATCATGTAACTCAGGCTAACCTCATTGTTTCAGCTCAGCAGACATCTCAATAACGTTGAGGAACAGAGGTGACGATGCCTTCAGGGCAAATGTGTATGGCGACTCCATAGTTGTGCAGCAACACATTAGTGTGGACGGAAGTCGATCTTACAAACTAAAAAGTGAAAAAGGTTTGTTGGTTTCCTTGTTTCTTACAAAATATTAGTAAATAGTTAAAAGTTCTTATGATTGTCCCTGTGATATCGTTCTAGTCTCTTGAAACCTCATCAATAACCTGCTTGGTTACTCAGTGCATATAGTATTTGTGTATATTACACTGAGTTGTTATGGGACATAAAGTCAACATCATGTTTAACAGAAGTAATTTGAAGTAGACTCTGTCATTTTGTTTTTAACTGTAAGTATCCTTTCTTCCCCTTGACTTCTACAGCTTAGAACTAGTAGAAGGTAGGGAAAGGGCATGAAGGGGAGGTTCAGTTATTGAGAAGGTACTGTCTGGTTCCCACAGGAAGACACATGCACTGTTCCTACACGTGTGTTTTTTCCTACTCTCTATTTGATATAATGACTGAAACTACGTGTGTTTACTGGTATTTTTGTTGTTGGCCTGATAAATGTGCTCAGTATTTGCATTTTATAGATAATTGTACCTTTTCCCTGTATTTCACAAGGAGTCTGGTCTTTATGTTTTTATAAACAGGCACCGTGGTTTCTACTAAGAAGGAAGAGCTCATTGCAATTCTTGATCATTTTAACATCCAGGTAATTGCCAAATTTCTTTTTCAGATTAATTAATGAAACTATCATAAATTTCTTTTTCAGATTAATTAATGAAACTATCATTTTGTTGGTGTGATTTTTGCCTTTGACAGGCATATAAGTAAATAAGGTTGTTTCATGGTAAATTGATAAGAATATATGTGCTCCATTTTTAGTGCATTGATTTTGTTAGCATAGTCAATATCTTGTTAAAATATATTTTAATAATGGTATAAAATTTCTGTGCAGTATAGGGACTTGCAGGTCTCATTTTCAAGAAGTCAGATATAATTAAGGTCTAGGGAAGCACAGCGAAATGTGTTTCTTGCTTCCTTCCTCTTCTTTCCTTTTGAAATACAGACTCACTGTGTATCTCTGGCTGGCCTGGAACTCGCTCTGTAGATCAGACTGAGATCTTCCTGTCTGCCTCCCCGCCCAAGTCCTGACGAGCACCGTCACACTGAACTGTAAGCATTTTTGAAAGCAATAAAAAAGCACCAGCATTAACTTAAAGAAGGTTTTTTTAGTTTTTCAAGGCAGGGTTTCTCTGTAGCTTTGGAGCCTGTCCTGGCACTAGCTCCTGTAGACCAAGCTGGCCTAGAACTCACAGAGATCCACCTGCCTCTGCCTCCCGAGTGCTGGGATTAAAGGCATGCGCCACCACTGCCCGGCATAAAGAAGGTGTTTTTAAAAACATTGTTTTACTTAAAAATTGAACAGTTGTCACTTTTAATGTTAAAAATGAGAAGTGTCAATTTTTTAATTAGTTCTGTATAATTAGCCTGTATTTTTAGTATCATAAGTTGCTTTGTTGCTAGTACCATAGTTGTTAAGGAAGTACTGTGAATCTTTCAAAGCAGAGTATGTATTTAAAACTTTTTCATCTTATATATTCTGGTAGCCAATTGTATTTCTGCTTAAGCTATTATTTAAAATGATTTATGCTCCAAATGTTTAATGATATAGTTCCATTGAATTTTCTATTCTCCTCACAAAGTTAGAAAGATAAATCTTAAAGCACTGCTGTGAAAAAACAGTACTTGCCTGATCACTGATCTGATTACTTGATCTGATCACTGGTAACTGGACTGAATTTTCTTTGTGTATTGAAAAGCTGCATAATAAGGGTAAGGACTGAGTTCAGATAAGAATGTAGGAAAGCTGACTCACATGCTGTGTATTTACCTATATTTTCCTTTGATGTTGGTATCATTAGAGCTATATGAAAGTGTTGTGTGCTTGCGTGTGTGTTGGGTATGCATGTACATATGGTGTAAGTGCTTGCGTGGAAAGCCAGAGTTGAAATTGGGCATCCTCAGTTGCTCAGCAGAGCTTACTAATTCCAACTAGCCAGCCAGCTCTCCCTGTCTCTGGTTCCTAAATGCTAGGGTTAAAGTTGGCTGGCCTTGTTGACTGACATTTTACATGGGTTCTGAGGGTCTGAACTTCAGTTCTCATGCATGCATAGCAAGTGTTTTTCCCACTGAGCCATTTCTCTAGCCCCTGAGAAACCCAGTAAAGGCACATGGGAGGCTTCTTGAGCTTGTAACTTCTGTAGTAGAATGCTGAATGACAATGTATTTTGGTATTGTTCCATTTTGAAGCATTATTTTGTGTTAAAAATGTGTAACATTGCTTTTAGTATTTTAGTCCTAGTGGTATAAACTTTGCCTAAAGCTTAGCTTTCTTGATTGACCACTGGTCTTTTATAATGTATAATTGGTTTAAAGCATTAAAATGGAATATTTTCTAATGCCCTTTTAAAAAAATTCTTTCAGGTGGACAATCCAGTTTCTGTTTTAACACAAGAGATGAGCAAACAGTTCTTACAGTCTAAAAATGAGGGAGACAAATACAAAGTAAGAGAATGAACTAAATACAAACCTAACTAAGGTCATGCTTTCGGATACATAGAAACTTGCTCAGATAATGAGTACTAAGAATTTTTTTTTCTCTTCAGAATCACCCACTTAAAGTAATATTGTAAAATAAATTTAAACATTGCCAAGTAAGATGTAATTATAACTTTTTGGTAGATCTTTGTATTTTTAATTTGACTTTTCATTCTTAAAGAATAGTTTATTATTTTTTTCAAATGACCTTTAAGAAAATACAGTGGATTGGCCACTAAATTTTAAACCATTTAAAACTTTAAAGCTAAAGAATTATTTGATTACTACTATAACTTAGTGTATAATCTTCTGAATGTGTTTTGATACTTCCTATTCTAGAAATTTTAGATTTATTCAGATCAAAGACAGGAATGTAATGTCATTTTTACTTTGAAAGTAGAATGTATGAAAATACAGGAATTCTTTTTTAAATTTCCAAGGTGTATTATTTTCATGCTTAAAGGTATTTTTTTTTCATGAGGTATTAGGAGCTTTTGCACTTGACTGTGTAGATGTGGACGTAACAGGTTCAGTAATTTTAATGTAAAATAAATTATGTTCTCCGTGTTTATGTATATGTGCTTACATTTTCAATGCTTTTTATGTAATTGATTTAAGAGTTTGGGGGACCATCGTTGTCCCCCTTTTTGTACAGAAAAGCCTAGAAAATCCTAAGTGTACTTTTCTTTTTGTTGATATAGTTCTTCATGAAAGCAACCCAACTTGAACAGATGAAGGAGGATTATTCATATATTATGGAAACAAAAGAAAGAACAAAGGAGCAGATAAATCAAGGAGAAGAGGTTTGTAAATACTGTAAATCTTTTTGATATGAGCTCAGTTCCTAGATACTTAAGGTAAAAATATCAAAATTATATTCCTGTGTATAAATCTATGTCTTCCTAAAACGAATGGCATTTTTTAGCACACTAAATTATATGACATTTAATTTTTATAATTAGGGAATTAATTTTGTTTTGTAATAATGGCTATGTGTGTCTTTTTTCATCTTTTAGACAGTTTTAAACTAGAAGATAAGGCCGTATCTTACCTTTCATATCCCTTCTTTTGTGACTAATTGGTTGTACAAGGCATCACTGATTCTCACTAGAAGTAGTTTGGAAATGTTACATAATATTTATTTTGTTGAGTACAAGCCGCAAGCTGACATAAACCTGGTATGACTCTGTAGTAGGTGGCTGATTACACCAGCAGGATAGTGGCCTTCTTTAGGCATCCAGTGGCTTGTTAGCTGCTGTCAGACCGTACCTTAACATTTTGGCCACTAGGCCAAATTGTTGGAATCTTTGAATTTCTAAATAATTTCTACCAGTCGTGTCCTGTATCAGTCTGTTTTAAACAGAATTTTGAGTTGCTTTTATGTTATCTAATGGGATTACCAAGTAGAAAGTTGGTTATATAAATTAGAAACATGGGAGTAAAATCTGATCTTGATAACATTTTTGAGTCCAAATACATAATATATTTTATTTAGCTCACTAGGAGAGCAGGAAAGGCAGACCCAAGTCTGAACTATGAGAGGAAGCCATAAGACAAAGCAAGAGAGATGTAGACATTGACAGGACTTCTCACAGGAGCCAGATCTGTAGAGTTAGAAAATGGAGTAAATACAGATAGTTTTCATGAAACTCGGTGAGAAAGGAGAAAGGAGATTATAGAGTCCAAGACAGCTAGGGGATAGAGATGACCTTTTAGATAACCAGGCCACCTCCTTTCTTTTGCAGCAGTCCCTGCGGATAGCTACTTTAGAATGCTGAAAATTGTTGAGTGCTGGCTTTGATAACCTCTGAAGGCAAAGGCAGGGAGCTCTAGTGAAGAAATCAGGAGGCAGGGAAAGTAAGTTTGGAAGGATTTCGAAGTAGATTGAAATAATCTTAGCTAAGGGAAGGTAAATTGGATTGGAAAGGGAATCAGTAAGATTACAGTATTGAGGCTTGATTGAATATAGAAAACGTGAATGACGGGGACCGTCCACATAGGGTAAAGAACATGCGCTCTGGGACCCACTTAGTACCCTGTTCTCATGACATATTTTGTATTTGTTTCATTCGTTATTAAAAGAAAATTAGGACTTGTTTGTTTGGGGGAATACATTCTTTCTCTTTCTAGTATCTTTTGGGTGCTTGTTATGTTTATCTGGAAAATTAGGCTTGTCTAGCCTTTAGAGAGGAATTAAGAGTTAGGGATATTTAGATAGGGAATTAAGCAGGAAATGAAAAGGAAGCTTGAGGACTTGTGTGATAGTGAACTTGTAATGCTTTGCTCATAATAGTTGATCATTTCTATAGTGCAGCACTTAGCAAAATTATTATACTTAGCACAAGTGTACCAAAAGACTAAAGTCTTTATTTTTACATTAATGATGTCATTTTTTAAATAAGCATTTGTGTGGTACCAGTTTAGGCCTTGTCTTAAATAACATATTTACAGAATATTTCCTTCTGATGTTTATAAAAATAATCTTTTTCTTTTAAGCGACTTACTGAACTAAAGCGCCAGTGTTTGGAGAAAGAGGAACGTTTTCAAAATATTGCCGGCTTAAGTACAATGAAAACTAACTTAGAGTATTTGAAACATGAAATGGCTTGGGCAGTGGTAATTTTCACTTTTTTTTATCTATTTTCATTTGTAAATTCATAACTTTTTGTAATTCATAACTTTTTTGGTAATAATTTTGTATATGATTGCATTTCAGGTCAATGAAATTGAAAAACAATTAAATGCTATTCGAGATAATATCAAAATTGGTGAAGAGCGTGCTGCCAAACTTGATAGGAAAATGGAAGAACAGCAGGTACTTAGAGGCTCTTACAAGGATATAATCAGTTAGTCATGAGACTACTGGTGCTGGTTTTGATCTACAGTGTATTATCTGTACGTAAGTCTGTTAAACTTGAACCAGTTTTGTAATTTTCCAAAGATTATATATAGCAGCTTCAGCTTTTTTGAAACAGACCTGTATTTTTCTATAATTCTGTCTGAGCCTTGACTGCTGACTTCTCGTGCATGTAGAGAGTAGGATTTTGTAAAGGAGTTGAAACAAAACACTTGAAAGAAAGAGAGATACTGAAGTAACTGTCTGTAGATTCACACTAAAGTGAAGCATTAGTGAACCGAAGACACTAGAAGTGAGAACAGTGTCCAGAGAAACTTCAGGGTGCTATGATTTATGATCCAGAATCTAGATTTCCTATTTGTAGAGTTTGTATTAGATAACTTGTTAGGGTTGTTCAAGTGTAGGTCAGTGATTTTAGTATACTAACCGGCTGTGGAGCTGCACATACGGCTTCCTGCACTGTCATGCCTAAGTGGAACTTGTAGGAAGGCCGCTTGTTTGTTCCTGGCTACTCAGCCCCAAAATAACCACACAAAAACTATTCATTAAATTACTGCTTGGCCTATTAGCTCTAGATTCTTATTGGCTAGCTCTTAAATCTTAATTTAACCCATTTCTATTAATCTGTGTATTGCCACGTGGCTTACTGTCAAGGTTCTGGCTCGTCTGTTCCCTACGGCTACGTGGCATCTCCCTGACTCTGCCTTCTTTCTCCCAGCGTTCAGTTAGTTTAGTTTTCCCCGCCTAGCTCTATTCTGCTGTGTGCAGACCCAAGACAGTTTCTTTATTCATTAACCAATAAAAGCAACACGTAGACAGAAGGACCTCCCACACCAGGAACTCGTAGCTCCTTTGATCTTTATAGGTAGAGCTTCTTACTACTTCTCCAGTCCCAACCCTTTATCACCTGTGTGTAGGTACGTAAAATACGTTTGTAAATCAAACATTTACTGATACTAAGTCATAAAGGAATTTTTGTTTGTTTTTTGGGACAGGGTTTTTCTGTGTAGCCATGGCTATCCTGGAACTAGACCAGGCTGGCCTTGAATGCAGAGATCCTCCTGTCTCTGCCTCTTGACTGCTGGGATTAAAGGCAGGTGCTACCACTGCCTGGGAAAGGAATTTCTTTGGTGAACATAAAATTTTACCTTAAAGACTAGCGCAATTTTGTATAATAATAAGATGGGTGGGTTTTTTTTTTAACCTAAGTAATTAAATCTTTAGCTCTGTATTTGATACTGTGCTTCATACATTTTTAGTGTTTTCTTCAGAGTTGGTGTCCTAGGTTTATAGTCATCAGTGCTGAGAATGCCACTTTATATAAAAATACGCAGTACAAAGTACAGTATGAGTACAAAGTAGCAGAAAGCTTTTTAGAAGGCTCATTTTAGAAATTTGTTGGAAATACTGTTCTAATCTCAAGGAATTTTTTAAGCAGTGTTTTGTTTTTGGAAATGAGGTTTCTCTGTGTACCCCTGGGTGTCCTGAAATTCTCTCTGTAGACTAGGCTGCCCTTGAACTAACTCAGAAATCCTTCTGTCTCTGCCACCCAAGTGCTGAGATTAAAGGTGTGTGCCACATGCCTGCCTTAAGCAATGTTTTGATGGTTTGTTGTTGTTGTTTTTTTTTTGTTTTTATGAAACTGGAGTCAGAAACTCAGAGCAGTTTTTAAAAGTAAGCACCTTAACACAGTAATAATCTAGAGATACATTAATTTGATATAAACTACAGAATGATGGAAAGAAAATGTTCTTGTTCTCTTTAATTAAGCCATTATGTTACTCTAACTTTATGTATATAATAACAATACTTCAGTTTATAACAAAACTCCCAGACCTGAGCTGAGGTATAATTTAGACAGTGTGGGTGTTTACGTGACATAATGGTGTATATAGTGCAAAGTGCTCATATTGTTTTGAGAACCAAGCCTGCAGTGAAGGTGTGTGATACAGCATGGGCAAGTACTGCCAGAAACACCTTAAGTTCATTATGCATTTGATTTTCCTTTCATTTTGTTCATTCGGGAGCATTTTACTATTAAAGCATTAATTTTTTGGACTCACAGTCTATTACATGCTGCCACATGGGGTACAGTTCAACTTAAGAAGTAGTGCTTTATAAGATGGCCTTCCTCGTTTTGGATTACTTATGTCTGGCTCTTCTATACCTACTCTGTGTGTCATTATGGTTGTGTCTGGCCCTTATTTATCCTATTCTGTCATTGTAGATTGCTTACGTCTTAGTATTTTATTCTCCTTTGCTTAAGGAATTTCTGCCCAAGCTTGGTTGAAATTTAGGATGTAATCTTCCCCAGCTTACTGCTTCTTGCCTGTCTTCAAAGCAACAGATGCCTTTACTTTAAGGGTTCTATTGTTGATCCACCTATGGAAAGATAGTAGCCATGAATGGTGTATTTGCTTTGCCATCTCTAGGCAAGGATTCTCACTCCCTCTTCAGGTAATAAGTGGAAGTTCAACCCTTGCCACCATTCTCACCTCAAATTTTGTTTCTGACATAATAGCCTAAAAATTTTTCTTGAAATATTTTTATCCTCTTTGCCTTACTTCTCAGATTGTCTTCTCAGATTGTTGTAGAAAAAGTTCTTAAGTACTTTTCTTGAGAAATACTTCCTAGTCTAATAATGAAACCTAATTTGAGTAATAGATGTTCATCTCTTTTCAAAAGCTAGTAGTTGTGAAGAAAGCTATAGGACTTTCTTCTGTGTAAGTACTTGGTATTTCTGTAGTAAAAGTATAAACTTTTGGAGGATAAGGACCATCTTATATTGATAGTTACATCCTTCCTACCATTTATCTTTTAAAATTTATTTGTATGGGTGTTTTTCCTTCTTGTGTGCTTGGTGCCCATGGAGGCCTGAAGAAGTTGTTGGAGCCCCTTGAACTGAAGTTACAGATGGTTTTGAGCTGCCTTGTGACTTCAGGGAATTGAACCTGAACCCTCTGTAAGAGCAGCAGGTGTTTGTTTTTTGTTTTTGTTTTTGTTTTTTTTTTGGTTTTTCGAGACAAGGTTTCGCTGTAGCTTTGGTGCCCATCCCGGAACTAGCTCTTGTAGACCAGGCTGGCCTCGAACTCCCAGAGATCCGCCTGCCTCTGCCTCCTGAGTGCTGGGATTGAAGGCGTGCGCCACCACCGCCCGGCAGCAGCAGGTGTTTTTAAACTGCTGAGCCATCTGTCCAGTCCCCTTCCTAACCTTTTACCCTTTTTTTATTTTTTTATTTTTTTTGGTTTTTTCGAGACAGGGTTTCTCTGTGGTTTTGGAGCCTGTCCTGGAACTAGCTCTTGTAGACCAGGCTGGTCTCGAACTCACAGAGATCCGCCTGCCTCTGCCTCCCAAGTGCTGGGATTAAAGGCATGCGCCATCACTGCCCGGCTCCCTTTATTTATTTATTTATTTATTTATTTATTTATTTATTTATTTATTTTTGTTTTTTTTTTCAAGACAGGGTTTCTCGGTGTAGCTTTGTAGTTTGTAGCCTGTCCTAGAACTTGCTTTGTAGACCAGGCTGGCTTTGAACTCACAGAGATCCACCTGTCTCTGCCCTGCCTTCCTACCATTTTTTTATGCAGCACTTTTAACATGACTTTATTATTGTTTGTAGACTGACTTTTGAATAGAAGGTTTCTGACAAAAGAGTATATCATACAAACTTTGAATTTTTGTTAACTTGATAACAATTTTTTAGCCAGACAATGGTGGTTCATGCCTTTAAGCCCAGTACTTGGGAGATAGAGGCAGGTGGATCTCTGAGTTCAGTGCCAGCTTGGTTTACGGAGTGAATCCCAGGACAGCCAGGACTACACAGAGAAACCCTGTCTTGAAAAACAAACAAACAAAAAAAGAAGAGCAAGAAAAGGACACCATTCTTTACTCCATCACCCTTAGTTGCTTGCCTTGTTTTTCCTTTCCCTCCTCTAGTCTCATCTACCAAGCTCTGATTTTGTATTCCTCTTGTTTTATTGTCTTGTGTTGAATTACAAGTGTCTCTTTTGTTAAGCTCCAAGGTCAGAGCTGAGAGTGTGACGCTAACACATGGCCCGCAGAGACAGGCCTATGTTGGATTCTTTATAGAGGAATTTTGCTAGCTTCTGATTTAAGTGGCACCTCCCCTCCTCCTGTCCTTCTAATTCATCCCTCTCGTCATTGTCTCATTTTGGTTCCGTAAGACTTTATATTTGTTTTATTATTCAAACTTTTCCTATAAATTTCCTGCCACCTTGCCTTCAACAAGTTTGAGGATAATCAGATACCAAGATGTAGATTGGTACATTATCTTTACTTTAGAGGATTGAGTTATAAGCTATGGATTATGGAATATATAGCTTTTCTACTGATCATCTCATTTCACTTCATTATGTTCTCAGTTGAACTTCCGTTATTTTTAACTTCTGGAGTAGATACTGATAACTCTGCACATGCTCTAGTGTCCTTCCCTAAAGCTTTGACCTCAACTTATATCCAGGTGCACTTTAATTAACACCCTTCCTGTTGCTAGCATAAATGCTTCTCCTTGAACCATCCTGACTTTGCCCGGCATACCTACAGTTTCTTTTTCTATGTTTTTATAAGTAGAGATATGATATATGCTACATGGTATTTGGCTTGTGTGTATTTTGTTACGTTGTATCTTTCTTAAATCTTTTTCATTTAAAGACACTATTTCTTTGTATACTCAGGATAACATCTATTGGATAATTAAATAGGTCCAAATTGAATTATATTTTTCTATTTTATGTAACTGATTGCCTAACTTTTAACTGTAAAGGCTTCATCTCATTTATTTATTTGTGTGTGTGTGCGTGCATGCACATATGTGCACATGCATGTAAGCTATGGCATCCAGAGATGATGCCTTGGGTCATGCCAAGAGGTCATAGGACAGCTTAAGAGAGTCAGTTCTCTTCAGCATATTGGTTCTCAGGTTGAACTTTGGTTGTCAGGATTGACAGTGGGTGCCCTACCTATTGAGTAAAATTAATTTTATTGGACTGTGATTGGTCCATATTTTTTTATGTTTTTCTTGCTATTAAAAGAAAATAATTAGAGTATTTTATTTTATTTTACTTAAAGGTCAGACTTAATGATGCAGAAAAAAAGTACAAAGATATTCAAGATAAACTAGAAAAAATTAGTGAAGAGACAAATGCCCGAGCTCCGGAATGCATGGCTTTGAAAACAGACGTGATCGCGAGGACGAGAGCCTTTAACGATGCCGAGGTGGGAGGAGTCTTCTAAACGCAATGACTGCTGTCTTAGCTTTTCCTTGTCTGCTATTTTTTAAAAAATAGTGTTTTTCTACCTGGATCAAAGTAAACATGTTTTATTCCCTCATTGAAAAAATGTTGTTTCAGCCGGGGAGTGGTGGCGCATGCCTCTAATCCCAGCATTTGGGAGGCAGAGGCAAGCAGATCTTTGTGAATTTGAAGTTACCCTGGTCTGCAGAGTGAGTTCTAGGACAGCCAGGGCTACCCAGAAAAACCTTGCCTCAAAAAATAACCAAATCAAATGTTGTTTCAAGTGATCATGGGTGTCTTTCGATGGAATGTTTATGTATTTCTACATGTTAACTAATTTTTTTTTTTTTGGTCAGGTTTTGTATAACCGTTTCCTAAATGAATATAAAGCATTAAAGAAAGATGATGAACAGCTTTGTAAAAGAATTGAGGAGCTAAAGAAAAGGTAGTACAGTAGCCTGGCATTTCCACAGTCGCCTCTCTGTAATGATTAGGCATCGTGAGTGGTGCATTTTCTGTATTGATGTTAATGAAAATTCGCTACAGTGACTTCTACTGTTAAATGTTAGGTTGCATTTAGCCCATTTCCTACTTTTGTTTTATTACTCTCCTTAGCACTGATCAGTCTTTGGAACCAGAGCGCTTGGAAAGGCAACGAAGAATCTGTTGGTTGAAAGAAAAAGTACAGGCCTTGCAGGACCAGGAAAGTTCCGTCAATCAGGAGGCTGCACAGTTCGAACAAGTTATAGAAAAGGACAAACAAGAACATGTCCGGATTAAGTAAGTTCACACCTTCCACTTCCTGAATATGGTGTAGTTGTGATGTATTAGAGAAAACAGCTCTTTTGTGATAGCAGTAAAGACCCTTTTGACTTGGTTTGTCTGAGTCAGAGCTCACTACATAATGCCACTAGTGCTGGGGTTAAAGACTGCAGCACCACACCCGAACTGCTGATAGAGATGTATTCCAATTCTTTTTCTAAGACTTTACTCATGTTTTAACAGTTTGTGGGGTGCTTGTTCCATTGCTATTGCAGCACCTGTAATGTGAGTTTTGAGGTCTGCTGGCTGCTTTTGTCTGATAATTAAATTTGTAAATAAAATGAACCCACATTTTTCATGTAGTAAGGTTATTGATTAACATGGAAATATGGACAAAACCCTAGTATTTTTGTATAACTTAGTACATAATATATTTCCTTTTTCTGCTTTTATATTTTAGGAGAGAAGATTTAGATGTGAGGCATACACTGACCTATAATCAGAGACAATTGAAAGAACTGAAAGATAGTAAGACTGATCGACTGAAAAGATTTGGTCCTCATGTTCCAGCTCTGCTGGAGGCAATAGACGATGCATACAGGCGGAGACAATTCACTCATAAGCCTATCGGCCCTTTAGGTATTTGTCATTGTTCTTGATATTGTCATTAACTTGAGTTCTTAGCTATAGGAAGTATTCTGCTTAATAAGCTATCTGGTTATGTATTAACTTTGATTGAACTAAGGGGTTTGGGTGGTGGTGTGGGACAGATAGTCTGATGTATGTTGTCTTGAGTTCTTAATCCTGATCTTCCTGTCTGTGTCTCCTGAGTGCTGGGACTACAGGCATGTGCTACCACTTTTGGCTCATGTTTTTTAAACATAACAAGAAAATCACTTTAAATGCCTACCTTCTTTTTTTTAAAAAAAAAAAAAATTATTTATTATGTGTACAGTATTCTGTCTGTGTGTATGCCTGCAGGCCAGAAGAGGGCACCAGACATCATTACAGATGACTGTGAGCCACCATGTGGTTGCTGGGAATTGAACTCAGGACCTTTGGAAGAGCTGGCAATGCTCTTAATCTCTGAGCCATCTCTCCAGCCCCCCCCCCTTTTTTTTTGTTTGTTTGGTTTTTTTGTTTGTTTTTTTTAAGAACTAAAACTGAGAAGGGAAAGAGAATTTAGGGAAAGAATATTAATCAGTTAGCCAACCTGCTGCCACGAATACATAAGAGACAAAACAAAAGCAGCATTCCTCTCAGATTCATGTGCTTCTTTTTTTTTTAAAGATTTTATTTATTTATTATATGTACAACATTCTGTCTCCATGTATGCCCGCAAGCCAGAGGAGGGTTCCAGATCTTATTACAGATGGTTGTGAGCCACCATGTGGGTGCTGGGAACTGAACTCAGGACCTTTGGATGAGCAGCCAGTGCTCTTAACCACTGAGCCATCTCTCCAGCCCCTCATGTGCTTCTTACAAATGTCTTCCTTCTCATTTGTTACTTCATTTAAACAATCTGACCTCCAGTCCTCTCCTAGTTTCAAAGTCCATGCTAATGTGTTTTCATTTATTTCTACTTAGGGTTTCAGAAACTTTTGTCACGTTCTTCTAGGTAGTGATCTCTGTGTAGGACTATATGACTTAAATATTTATGAATCCTATAATTTTTTTTAATGTGTGTGTGGGGGGGGATCACTTTTAGGTGCTTGCATTCATCTGCGGGATCCAGAACTTGCATTGGCCATTGAATCTTGCTTGAAAGGACTTCTGCAAGCGTATTGTTGCCATAATCATGCTGATGAGAGAGTACTTCAGTCATTGATGAAAAAATTTTATCCGCCAGGGACCTCTCGGCCTCAGATAATTGTTTCTGAATTTCGGAGTGAGGTATATGATGTGAGACTCAGGTAATCAGATAAATACTGTCTCTGGTTTTGCTTAATCATGTGCACGATTAAAAAGGTATTTCATAGGATGCTTAAAGAGCTATTTTCCTCTTATAGGGACAGTAAAGGTGAAAGAAAATAAATGTATTGAGTTCCAAGGTTGAATTTTGATTCCTTGCTATCTTCACTTTCATAAATCCTTATCTCTGTTTGTTTTGTAAGTCTAATGCTACCTGATTTATTTTTGAGTAAATTTGGATGCCAACATATAGTTGCCTTTGTTTCTTTCTAAGTATTAGTTAAATTTATATCATAAGATATAGGTGTAATTCAAATGAGGGGGTCATTAAGTTGTTGTGGTTGGTCTTTTTTTTTTTAACTTTACTCTTTTGGGAGCTTCTAAGTAAATTATATGGAGTCTTAATATTACTTATAAATGCCTGGTCTCACCTTGGCCAACTTTTCTTAAATTATCCAGTCTGTCTTTTGCCTCTGTGCTTTTACCTTTCTCTTACTTCTGTAGATCTTGCTTTCACTCTTACTCCATGGCTGGCTGTGTGGCCAGGTGACTGATCCCTCTCTATCCTCTTCTCCTTGTTCTTGCTCCTCCTCTTGCTTTCCGAGCCTTCTTTTCCTTCTATTTATTCTCTCTGTTGGGAGCTCCTCCTATCTTTTCTCTTGCCTTGCTATTGACAGTTTAGTTCTTTATTAGACCAATCAGGTCTTTTAGACAGGCAGAGTAACACAGCTTCACAAAGTTAAACAAATGCAACATAAAAGAATGCAATACTTCTTTGCATCATTAAAAACCAATGTTCCACAGCATAAACAAATGTAACACTTCCCAAACTAATATTCCACAACATTAAGTCATGTGTTAGTGAGATTGGAAACATGGTAAATAACTAGTCCTTTAATTAATGAATTTGTCTAAGGACAGAAACACACCTGAACTGGTGGCCTGCTTGCCTGATAGGTTCCAGATAGGGAAGTTGGAAGCTGTTTTACAAAGTTGTGTGAGGGAGAATGCCTCCTTGTGCCTGTTATATTGTTTGTTTTAATGAAGGGTTTATTTCATTTTTAACTAATGGGGTAGGACGTCTTGAGGTTTGTACAGATGAGTACAGGTCCCACCGAGCTAAAAAGGGACATTTGATTCCCTGGAGCTTTAGTTAAAGACAGTTGTGAGCCATTTGATGTCAGTGCTGGAGTCCTCTGTAAGAACAGCAAGCACTTGAGCACTGAGCCACCTCTCCAGCTCCCTGTTTAGTCCTGAACAGTTGTGTGAACTATTCTGTGATTTGCCATGGGGCCAAGTGACCAGGAATGCTTATCACTGCCTGGCTGACCTGGTGTTTTCCAACCAATGTGTTTCCAGAGATAGCAATATATAGCAGCTCTGACTTACAGTATACTGTGGAAGGGTATGAAGGTAAACTAAGTTTGTGCAGTATACTGTTAATTTTTGTGGGTGGCAGTGGATAATACAGTTCACGTGCTGAGAATGAGGGCATTGTACTGGAGTTGTAGGAGGCTCGGAAATTATGCCGTTGAAAAGTCTAAACCAACTCCTGCAAATCACTGAGGAAGTTGACTGATACTCCACTTAAAATATACAACTGTGGTAGCTGCAGTGGTTTTTGTTAATAATATGGCTTTATAGTTGTCAGTAAGACTGTCTTTATTAAGACTAAAGTAGTTAAGTTTTTGAACGTGCAGGTGTGACGAGGAGAGAAGCAGTTGAGGGTACTGCTGAGAAATTATTTTGTAGAAAGTGGAGCCTGGGAGAAAATGTAGCTGGCTTTGTAAAATATTCACGCTTTACAGGCAGAGCCTGAGAAAAAGTTTGTATAAGATTGTGAAATTATAGAAATTATAGTTTAATAAAACAGATGTGGGTGACGGCAAAGCCAGTGTGTTGTTAGCTGGCATCAAGTCTAATGTGCTAAAATACAAAGTTGTTGAAGTAGTGGAAAGATCTAAATTGTAGTATTTTTATTGTTGGCTGGCTATTGATAAGAGCCTTTTTGATATGATGGGAGTAGGTTTAATAATTTCTAGCTGTCGTAAATGTACTGAAGAGGACTTGTGCATATGTAAGAACAACTATTAGAACATCAACTATATCAGATACTTAAGATGCATTTTATTTGTTTATGAAATGATTGTTGGTGAGCGAGTTTTTGGTATCTGCTTGACTCAGTAATGGGCTTGCAGCTGTGTCCAGCTTTTTATATGGATGTGGAGGATTTGAACTCATGTCTTCATCCTTGCAGATATTAAGCATTGCTGAGCCATCTCCAGTTCCATTTATTCAGTGAAATAGTTATTCAACTATTTAAAATGTGTTTTTATTAACTAACTTTTATGTTTGTGTACAGTTAAAATAAATTACAACTGCTATTATCAATTTTGAGCATGATGGTTGTGTGTCTGGGTTTAAATCAGTATTTCCAACTTTAAATTCTAGCCTGCCACTTAAGTATCTTTAGGATGTTAGGGAACTTACTAAGCTCTCTGAAGCATCCTTATCACAAAAAATAGAGAGGATATGTTATAGTGGTTGTTAGGACATTACATGAGCTTGTATTTTTTAGGTGCTTAGAGCAGTGTCTTCACACACTGTTTTAGTGTACTTGTTCAGTAAATAAATAAATCTCTTACAGACATGTCTTCAAATTATTAACAGATATTTCATATTCTCTCACTATAGTCTACTTACCCATTAAATTGCACGATTTTGCTCTTTTTTTTTCTGTTTAAAGTTTGTTAAGTTGCCCTCCCCCTGTGTTTTCTAGAGCTGCTTACCATCCGGAGTTTCCAACTGTTCTGACAGCGTTAGAAATAGACAATGCTGTTGTTGCAAATAGTTTGATTGACATGCGGAGCATAGAGACAGTGCTGCTGATCAAAGTAAGGCAAATGAGTCAAAATCTTCATAACTGAACTTTTTCGTAGATATGTTTCTGTTGTTTTATCATCACATGGGAAATTTTTTTTTTTTTTTGGTTTTTTTGAGACAGGGTTTCTCTGTGGTTTTGGAGCCTGTCCTGGAACTAGCTCTTGTAGACCAGGCTGGTCTCGAACTCACAGAGATCCGCCTGCCTCTGCCTCCCAAGTGCTAGGATTAAAGGCGTGCGCCACCACCGCCCGGCCACATGGGAAAATCTATAGGATAATATAGAGTTGGTTGTTTGTGCAGTTGATTGTTCCCCAAGAGACTTGTTACTTTGGGGTATTTGTAAAGTATTTCAGAAATACATTATTATTTTGGGAATTATTTCCATGTTTAAGTAAAAATACTTAAATTTTCTTACCAGTAGATAAAATTTTGAAGTATATCCATGAGAAATATGTTGACAGTGTTTTTAAAATTACTTTCTTTTCTATTCTAGAATAATTCTGTAGCTCGTGCAGTCATGCAGTCCCAAAAGCCACCTAAAAATTGTAGAGAAGCTTTCACTGCTGACGGTGATCAAGTGTTTGCAGGTCGTTATTATTCATCTGAAAACACAAGGCCCAAGTTTCTAAGCAGAGATGTGGATTCTGAAATAAGGTTTGATTAAGTTAGCTTTATTTTCCCACTATGCTCCTTTGGATTCTGTTTTCTTTAACAGCCTTCCCATAGGGATTCTCTCAGGGAAGTATTGTGATTTATCTAAGTGTTTGGTCTTAAAAGTTTATTTCACTTGATGTGGAATTTAGCATATATTTTGACAGTAATATTGAGTACCAAATACACAGAATGTCCTCAACAGCTGATGTGCACACAGAGCCTCCTGTCCATAAGCTGTAAGGACACTGTACAGAGTGGGGACTAGTGCTTCCTTGGGCAGCACGTGTACTTGAAAGACTAGTTCACGCCTGTCAAAGAATGGATTAGAGATTTGAAGCAGTCCATGTGGAAGAAACGGAGCTGTATTGCTGCTCACTGTTGAGTCACAGTGATTTTTTTTTTTAAGCAAAAGTTCAGCATGCTGAGCTACATTCAGACATAACCTTCCTTATTTGTCTCATATATAGACATTGTTTGAGAAAACAAGAAAGATCAGTTGACACAGCTAAAACATAGGCCTAGGAGCTGAGCGGTGGTGGTGCATGCCTTTAATCACACCTGGGAATCAGAGGCAGCAATCTCTCTGAGTTCAAGGCTAGCTTGGTCTTCAAGAGCTAGTTCCAGGACAGGCTCTAAAGCTACAGAGAAACCCTGTCTCGAAAAACCAAAAGCAAAAACATAGGCCTAGGAAAATAAGGCTGGTACAGAGTGAGTTGAAAAGTTAAATCAGGAGGGGGAGGTGGGAGTGCACGTTAGTCAAGGAAATGATGGAAGGAGGCAGAAGCAGATGGATCTCCGAGTTTGAGGCCAGCCAGGTCTACAGAGCGAGTTCTAGGACAGCCAGAGCTACACAGAGAAACCCAGTGTCCAAATAGAAAAATGAAACAAGCAATTGAGAAGTTAAAAGAGTCATGTCCTTAATTAAATTAGAGAGGTTTGCAAGAAAAATTTTGGTATCATTGATATCTTGAATTCCCAACAAAACTAATTTTCTTTGGTGAAGTGATAGGTTAGGCCTTAGTTAATGATTTAGTATATGTTGATAGTAAATTGGCTTAAGATAAAGATCTAGTGCTAGTGCTGTCCTTGCTGCTTGTGAGTTCTGGCTACTATGTGCGAGGTCTCAGATTCACCCTCCAGCTCCACAGAAGAAAGGAAGGAGAGGGAAAGGAAGGGCGTCTGAAAAAAACTGAGCCAAAGTCAAAGGATTCTAAGTTCTAAGTGACTTGCAATGTAAGGAAACGAGGGCTTTGTTGAAGTTTCTCGTTTTCAGAAGCTAACTAGTTTTCATGTGATTATTAAAGTAGCATGAAGTTATTATAAGGTTTTGGTAATTTTAAATAAAATTTCTTGATTAGTGTAGGAAAAGGTTGAGGAGAAAAAAAAACCACCAGGTGAATGTTGTAGCCCTTGGTTTAGTGTTTCATCCCAAAGCAGTCCCGTGAGGAAAGCACATATGATGTGTGAGTAGGTTCCTAGGGCCTGTGTGTTGTTGAACTGCATGATGAAACTGTTTGATAGGCAGTGCTGAAGTAGCCTCCAGAGTTCATGCTTTCACTTGTTCCTTCAAACAACAACTACTTAGTGCTTGCCAAATGTGCTAAGGAGTGGTGGGTAGTTTATACGTGATTGGTACTGTGGAAACCAGCAAAGTGCAGTGCGGAATTAGAGACTGATAATCACTATTTGGTTGGAGTACATTCATCTCACACAAGCAACTTGTATACTTAGCTCGTGTTTAGTATGTCTTATTAGGTAACAGATTTCTTTATCTTGTGTAAACTAGTAAAGCAGAACACTGAAACTATAGCTCCGTTGTTGCAAAGAGACCTTTCATGGTTGTGGCTTCTGCCTTTCTTGTTTTCCATCTCCGTGTCCTCTTTTCCCTCCACTCCCTACATATTCTTAACATTTGTTTTTCTTAAACAAGAGTTGTTAAACTATTCTGTTCAATCTTCTGTCACCACCACCTGTGTGTTTGAGCATTTGTGCTCCTGTGCTCTACCCAGCTGACCTAGCTGGTAAAAACATTTGTCCAGAGCAACATTTGCATTCCTGTAGTTGTGAGGACATAAAGTATCTCGTCCTGTCCATATTTAATGTTGCATATAGTCTGGTTGTCTTCTTTTTGAGGGATTGAATCTTTGTCCTGTTTCTGCCTTCACCTACCTTCATGCATAATTCCTGAAGAATAGAATTTGTATCTAATATTTGTTAATCAAATAAGTAAAACTTATGTTTAGATGATCTTTTGACATTTCTGCTAGTTTTCACTAATAACTTAGTAACTTCATAAAATAATTGATAGGGTTATAGAACTGGTTTGATGGAATAGGGTTTTGTAACTAAGTTATTACAAATAAACTTCCTTGTTGTAAAAGAGCAGGGTATCTAATAAAAGAGTATTTTTTTCTTTTTTCTTTCAAGTCATTTGGAGACTGAGATTGAAAATAAAAAGGCCCACATAATAAATCTTCAGCACCATTTGTCTGCCCTTGAGAAGGATATTAAAAGAAATGAAGAACTCCTTAAAAGGTGCCAGCTACATTATAAAGAAATAAAGGTAACAAAAACAAATAATGGCCTTTGGTTTTCAAAGTTAATTGTATAATTTTGTCATTCATTTTCTTAAATATTTTGGCCTCAATCCCCTTTGTATTCTTAGGCATAACTTTCTTTTATGGGTTGTATTAATTAGGGTTTCTATTGCTGTGATAAAAGACCATGACCAAAAACAAATTAGGGAGGAATGGTTTTGTTTCGAGCTTAAAGTTCCACATCACAGTCCATCATTGAAGGGCAGGAACACAAGGCAAAAACAGGAGCAAGAGCTGATGCAGAAGCCACAGGGGAGTATGCTTACTGTCTTTCTCCTCATGACTTTCTCAGCCTGCTTTCTTAGGACATCCAGGACCGCCAATGGTGAGCTGGGTCCTTTTATATTAGTGACCAATCGGGAAATTGCACTACAAACTGGTCGGAGCATTTTCTTTTTCTTTTCTTTTCTTTTTTTTTTTGAATAAAGAAAGAATATTTATTTATTTAATTTTATTTTTTTCACATTTTTTTATTTATTTTTACTTAAAAATTTCCACCTCCTCCCATTTCCCTCCCCTTCCCTCCACCCCCTCCCCCTCCCTCTCCAGTTCAAAGAGCAGTCAGGGTTCCCTGCCCTGTGGGAAGTCCAAGGTCCTCCCCTCTCCATCCAGGTCTAGGAAGGTGAGCATCCAAACAGACTAGGCTCCCACAAAGCCAGTATATGTAGTAGGATCAAAACCCCATGCCATTGTCCTTGGCTTCTCAGTCAGCCCTCCTTATCCGCCGCCACGTTCAGAGAGTCCGGTTTGATCACATGCTCCAGTCCAGCTTGCTTTGGTGAGCTCCTGTTAGATCAGCCCCACCATCTCAGTGGGTGTGCGCACCCCTCGCTGTCCTGACTTCCTTGCTCATGTCCTCCCTCCTGTTCCTCATTTGGACCTTGGGAGCTCAGTCCAGTGTTCCAGTGTGGGTCTCTGTCTCTAGCTTCATCCATCACCACATGAAGTTTCTATGGTGATATGCAAGATATTCATTAGTATGGCTACAGCCTTTGCTGGAGAGGATGTGTGGAGTAAGGGGAACACTCATCCATTGCTGGTAGGAATGTAAACTTGTACAACCACTTTGGAAGTCAGTGTGGCGGTTTCTTAGTAAATTCAGGATCAACCTACCCTAGGATCCAGCAATACCACTCTTGGGAATATACCCAAGAGATGCCCTATCATATGACAAAAGCATTTGTTCAACTGTAAGACTTTAAGACAATCCTGAAGCCATTTTTGACAATTCGGAATTCTCTCAGCCTCTGTGCCATAGTGCTTCCCCTCCTCCCCTGGGAACCAAGGACCTAACAGCTACACTCGCACGTGCTCAGTTCCTGAACAATTACCCATATACGTGTTTTGGTTCTGTCCCCTGGGAAACGGGGTCAAAATGACCTCTTACCTCATCTGATCTGGCAACAGCTTTCCAGTCAATTATTGGTAATAGCCCTCTCGAATAAGCCAATCAGAATAGTCAAAGAACAACCCCCCTTGCTTCTGTGGCCCCTTTAAAAGTACCCGCTATTCGAGGTCTCTTGGTTTCCCGAATGCTGAGGGACCCTGTCATGACAGAATTAATAAAATCCTCATGCTTTTGCATCGGCTGTGGTATGTGAGGTGGTCTCTGGGGGCTACTCCTTCTCGGTGTTTGGACACTAGAGTCCAACACAACTATGTTCATAGCAGCATTATTTGTAATAGCCAGAACCTGGAAACAACCTAGATGCCCCTCAGTGGAAGAATGGATAAGGAAAGTATGGAATATGTACAGGGCATTTTCTTAACTAGTGATTTCTTACAGATGATCCTATCTTGTGTCGAGTTGAGGCAAAACTAGACAGCACTAGTGTGTTGTTGTATCTTATCAGTACTTAAAGTTTGTTTTGGTTTTTTTGTTTGTTTGTTTGTATTTCCCTGCCTGTCCTGGACTTGCTACTTAGACCAGGCTGGCCTTGAACTCACAGAGAACTGCCTGCCTCTGCCGTCCAAGTGCTGTGATTAAAGGTATTTTCACTGCCCAGTAGTACTTAGAAATGAAAACAAAAGTTTTGATTTTTGATTTGTACAGTTATAAGGTACCTGTAAATTTGAGAGAAAGCGTTGATAAAAAATGGTGGATAATATTACAGTGCTTTTCTGAAAATACTTTTAACTGCATGGACTCCCAGATCTCCCAGGAATTATTTGGGTCTTTGAGAAGGACACTGTATTTCTACAGTGATCTTTCAATAATTTGAACCATTTGTTACTTTAGAGAAGCATTTTCTCTCATAGACTCAGTAGTGTGGTTATTTGGAATGCTAAGGTAGATTTCGTCTATCTTGTCTGCATGGCTCTGGGTTAGTAGTGAGAAGGATCATGGTAGAATGGGAAGCACTCTCACCTGGTTATGGAGGAATACCGATGTCTCCTTTGTTGACTGCTGCACCCTGCTGTGAGATAAGCGTAGTAGAGCTTCGTAGTGTAATAGTCTTCCAAGGACTTCAGTTTTTGTTAAATTCTAAATACTTCCTTTTTAGATGAAGATAAGAAAAAATATTTCTGAAATTCGGGAACTTGAGAATATAGAAGAACACCAGTCTGTTGATATTGCAACCTTGGTAAGATGCGTTTCTTCCATTTCAATGTAAAGGAGAAAACTGTAACTTAGCTCTTTGGGTCACAAGTGTCACTTTATTTTCCTTTTGATTTTTGGTTTTTTGGGTTTTTTTTTTGGTTTTTCAAGACAGGGTTTCTCTGTGGTTTTGGAGCCTGTCCTGGAACTAGCTCTGTAGACCAGGCTGGCCTCGAACTCGCAGAGATCCGCCTGCCTCTGCCTCCCAAGTGCTAGGATTAAAGGCGTGCGCCACCACCGCCCGGCTCTGATTTTTGGTTTTTTGAGGCAGAGTTTCTCTGTGTAACAATCCTGGTTGTCCTGGAACTCACTTGTAGACCAGGCTGCCCTTGAACTCACTAAGATCCTCCTGCCTCTGCCTCCCCAGTGTTGGGATTAAAGGTGCGAGCCACCACTGCCCTGTTCTTCTAACACATACAGTACACGTTAGCAAAGTGTGTGCATCTAAACAGTGTATTGAGAGCTCTGCTTCTCAGAGAAGCGCCTGGCATTCCCCGTGACTGGGGTCTGAGGGAGGTCAGGACTCTTATTTCCAGTCAGTCAGGGTTGAACTTGGATTTCTTTTTCCAGGTTCATATTCATATTCTCTCTCTCTCTCTCTCTCTCTCTCTCTCTCTCTCTCTCTCTCTCTCTCTCATTACATGTTTTTCTATACTTAAGTTTTCTAGCCTTCTATTTGTGACATCCACTTTACCCTTTTCTGGAGCACAACAAAGGAGCACGTGACTCACGTCCTACGTGATGAGTGGCAGCATGTTTGTCACTTACAGTAAGCAGTGAGCAGCAGCTCTGGTTCCTGCGCTGCAGAGCTTTAGCTAATGAGGATTGTTGAGTTTTATTAGTCTTGTTTCCTTCCTTTTATTCATTTATTTTACTGATAAACTACCTTTTATAAAAGCATAGGTTATATTTTAATTTTTTTTTACTTAGCCAGTACCATATTATCACAGAATAAATACTGATTTATACAAAGTACATTTTGAAAGGAAGCTAGTAGATTATTTTACTTGACTGATAAATGCAATTCCTTCTTTCTTTTGAACTTTTTTGCCCTACCTTGTAAATTTCTGTTTAAGCATGAAAGTGTTTCATTTGTTTGTTTTTTATCGTAGCTCTGATTTTTCCTGTTGTCCTTTCTCAGAGTATATGTATATATATTGTTGTTGTTATTGGATAACTTGTATTTAACTCTATGTTCTTTAAATTTTATCAGGAAGATGAAGCTGAGGAAAATAAAATAAAAATGCAGATGGTTGAGAAAAATATGGAACAACAAAAAGAAAACATGGAGAACCTTAAAAGTCTAAAAATTGAAGCAGAGAACAAGTATGATACAATTAAATTAAAGATCAACCAGCTGTCAGAGCTGGCAGATCCACTCAAGGTATCTGTACAGTTCTTTCTTTTCTGTTACAGCTTATTACCAACAAACTTAGAGATCCTCACAGGTTAGTTGTAAATATAAACATAAATTGTTGAATTAAGCCAGTTATTACAAAATATTCAGCTCTTGACTTTAGAAAAATGATTAATTGGATCAAAACCTTTGTCTTCCAGAAGCAGCAACGGTAGGGGTATCTTTGAATGCTTGTTTCGGTCTCTGCTGGAATCTTCCCACCTTAACTTAGTTATTCATGAATTAGCAGCTGTGAGAGCCAGCTCGAAATAAATTGTGATTTAAGCTGTTTATCATCACATCGTAGTTAGATTTGAGACTGATTTCTTTGATGTGTTTTGAACAGGGTCTCTCTGTTTTATTAACGTCTGGAACTAGGAGGTTAGTCATTCTCTGCCTCCCGATTGGTAGGATCAGCAGCATGTGCCATCACACATGGCTCTGGGCTGTTTTCCTTTGACTTTTATTTCAAGCATATACTATTTGTGACTATATTTAGGGAAATAAAGTGAGGTGAATTAAATCAAACTAATTCATTATTTATATATAAGTTAATAAACTGAATTTCAATTCTTATGATAGTTTTGCTATCCTGCACTTTATTGTTAATGCCATGCCAATGAGTAATTCTGTTTTCACAATTTGAAATTTCATTGATAAAGCACAGTTCACTGGCAAATGAACTGATTATTAGGGATGTACAATTTAGACATTAAAGTTTTTGTTTTTCTTCATACAAGCAATACTATTGGCTAAGATAAAAAATAAGAAAAGACAGGTCCTAGAGGAAATAAGTATCAGCCTACAAAATACCCAAGAATGAAAAATAAGACAAAGTTAGTATTTTGCCTTAAAATAAGAAAAGGAATGAAACTTTAAATGTCAAAAATTTGAATAGGTAAAATAAAAATTTGGTCTCAAGAATTGCAACAATGAGCCGGGCGGTAGTGGCGCACGCCTTTAATCCCAGCACTCGGGAGGCAGAGGCAGGCGGATCTCTGAGTTCGAGACCAGCCTTGTCTATAAGAGCTAGTTCCAGGACAGGCTCCAAAACCACAGAAAAACCCTGTCTCAAAAAAAAACCAAAAAAAAAAAAAAAAAAAAGAATTGCAACAATGAAACTATAATAAAAGTAAGGTAACATTGAAAATCTTACACAGATAAAAGAATTGAACAGGGTCACTCAAAATATTAATAGTGATGTGCTAAAGCAGAATAGAAGAAGGTTAGCAGATAAATTATTTGCCCAAGAGATTTAAAATTAGAAAGGAATGAAGAACAAACCATGTTTTGGGCTTATTTGCTCTTGATCTGCTTTGTATATGTTGCTGCGACAAACTCGGGACTTCTTGTGCTAGCAATGCAAGCACGGTAGCTCTGAGCTTTCCCTCTCTGTGTCTATTATATTCTCTACTGCTCTAATTTCTATTTTGAATTCTCTGTTCTTAATTAATACCTAAGGTCCAGCAAACACTGGAATTGGGAGTTCTTAACTAAGTTCAATAAAAGACATTAAGAATTTTTTATCTTTGTTTTTTGCCTTGCCTTCAAATTGTTGTAAGGTAGGAGCGTAGTTCTTTGGTAAACCTACTTGTAATCAAGTACTAGCAGGAGGTTTTTCCTCCTCCTCAGAATGTCATACCAGCTGTCAGTAACAAAGCCAAGATGATTTTCAAACAAAATAATTGAATTCCTAAGACTCCCACTGTAATATGTTAGCAGCTGCCAAATATAGTGAACTTGGGAGTATACCCAGTGTTAGTCAGAGGTGTCGTGGGGAGGTGGTGAGTGCACTCAGAGAGAACTTGGTGTATGGGTTTTTTCCCTTGCTAAAAAGTGCAGTGGGCACTTTATCAGGTAAGTAAGTTGTCCCCTGTTCCCAGAGCCCCAGATCACCCACTTTTCTTTATAGATTATATGGTCTTTATTGAAACAGGATGAATTAAATCTTGCTGACTCTGAAGTGGATAGCCAAAAACGAGGAAAGCAGCATTATGAAGATAAACAGAAAGAACATTTGGATACCTTAAATAAAAAGAGAAGAGAACTCGACATGAAGGAAAAGGAGTTACAGGTTAGCCAATGGTTTGATTTGCTTTCCTTCCTTCCTTCCTTCCTTCCTTCCTTCCTTCCTTCCTTCCTTCCTTCCTTCCTTCCTTCCTTCCTTCCTTTTTGTTTTGAGGCAGGGTTTCTCTGTAGCTTTGGTGCCTGTTCTGGAACTAGCTCTTGTAGATCATGCTGGCCTCGAACTCACAGAGATCTGCCTGCTTCTGCCTCCTGAGTACTGGGATTAAAGGCATGCACCACCACCGCCCTGCTCTTGATTTGCTTTTTTCATTTCAAATTATTTTATCTACAACTTGAATCATTAAGATTTTTGTAATTCTTTTTAGTTTTTGTTATTTTTTACTTTTTAGATTTTTTTCATCCAATATATTCTGATAATGGTTTCCCCTCCCTCAATTCCTCCCAGATCTTGCCCACTTTTTTCACCAAAATCTACACATTATCTTTCTTTCTTTTTTTTTTTAACTATTTATTTATTATGTATAGAATATTCTTTCTGTGTGTAATGCCTGAATGCCAGAAAAGGGCACCAGACCTCATTACAGATGGCTGTGAGCCACCATGTGGTTGCCGGGAACCGAACTCAGGACCTCTAGAAGAGCAGGCAATACTCCCAACCACTGAGCCATCTCTCCAGCCCTTTTTTTAAAAAATATTTATTTATTTATTATGTATAGAAAATCTTTCTTTATTATTAGAAAATAGAGATCTAAAAATAATAATAAATACAATGCAACCAGAATAGGACAAAACAAATAGAAGAGAAAAAAAACGCAAACATGTACAGATGCTGAGACACACATTTTCACACACAGAAAGCCTATAAAGACAAAATCAGAAACCATAATGCAAAAGATCTGTTTCTTGTTGACCATCTGCTGTTGGGCATGAGATCTGCTCTTAAGTGTGGTTTGTATACCTAGATGAAGTCCGTTGGGATCTTCATCTGTGTGTGTTAGCATTTGGAGATAGCTTCTGGGTTAATGTTGGGTCTGTTGTCTTAGCAGTAAGATCCTTTGCGGGTTCTGTACACGTTAGCACAGTCTGTGAGTTCCTGTGTGTGTCAGTCTTGTTGTGTCTGCAAGGCCTTGCTTCTTTGGTGTTCTCTATCCCATGTGGCTGCTCCTACAGTCTTTCTGCCTCTTCTGCAGAGTTCCTGAACCCTGAAGGGAAAGTTTTGATGGAGACATCCCAGTTAGAATGGAGTGTTTGAAGCCCTCCCCGCCCCACTTCTCTGCACACTGCACATTGTCTGGTTGTGAGTCTTTATTTGTTCTAGGAGGAAACTTCTCTGATGATGACTGAGCAAGGCACTGATCTACGAATATAGTAGAATGTTGTTAGAAGCAATTTTATTGCTATGTTCCTTTAGCATAACAGAAGTATTTTGGTTTCCCATAGGTCTATGTCCTATCTAGTCTCAGGTGCTTGGCCACTCAGTGCGGTGTGTGGGTTCCATCTCATGGAGTGGGCCTTAATTCTATTCAGATAGTGATTACTTAACTTCCTCTTCTATGACATCATTTTACCAATGTATCTTGCATAAAGGTCACCACTGTAGATTGAAGGGTCTGTATAGTGTTTACATTGGGGCTAACCTTTCTCCTCTGGTATGTGTGTAGAGTGCCTTCCAGTACACGAACACTAGTTAGTTGAGGTGAAGTTCTGCGTAAATAACAGTTAGATTTCTCCATGATCAGTGATTTTCTTTCCATCTTTTTGTAGATGTTGTCTTCAGCAGTAGGTCCATCAGTTGTGGAGAGTTGGCAATAGCCTGGGTTTGGAGGTTTCCAAGAAGCCCCTTAACTATAAAGTAATAAGCTTCCATATGAAGTTTCTATACATATTTCATTTTGGTTAGTTTTATCTTCCCCCGCTCTCCCATATCTCTCTGCTCCTTATACTCTTGTTTTCATCCTTCCTTCCATTTTGCTATGTTGTCTTTCCTACTTGCTTCTTATGAGCCTTTTTTCCCCAATCTCATGTTTCTAGAAAAATAAACAAATTGTCTTGAGTTTTTGTTTTCTGCAGGTACTTGTGTAAATTAACAGGGAGACTTAGTATCCTTCAAAATGTGTCTCAGTGCCTGAGAATGTGGCTCTCTCATTAGATATTTCTCTATAAGTGCATGCCACTGAATGTCAGGACTATGCCTCTGCATCACTGGGGTGTGTGCTGGCAGGGCTTAACTCCTGCCAGCCGTGCCTCTTCATAGCTAAGCAGCCACTGGGTTTTTAGGGAATAAATTGAAGATAGTCTTCTAGCCAGAAGAGGTAGATTCCATCTTTGCTTTATGTCGTAAGGAAAATGAGTGGAACTCTTAATCTGTTCCCATATTTGTTTCAAACATTATACAATACATTATGATATAAAATAGATACTGTATGAGAAAATACTTGCATTTCTTTTTCATTGCTTATAAACAGGATGGTCTGTGTTTTCCATCCCTCTGTTCTTCAGAGTACATCTTAAAGATGGCACATTTCTAATGACAGGGAAATTTATTTCTTCAATGTAAAAGCAAGGAGAAAAACATTAATATGGGTTGGAGAGCTGGTTGAGCAACTAAGAGCATTTATAGTATTCCTCCACAGAACCTGAATGTGCTTTTCAGCACCCATGTCTAGTGTTCAAAACTGCTTGTAACTCTGGCCCCGGGGGGGGGAGGGGGAAGGAATGGAACATCTCTGGCCTCCACAGGCATCTATACATACATACACACATACACATTAGTAAGGAGGTTTGCTTGTTGGTTCCTGGCTGCCCAGCTAGCTTAGAGCTAAAATAATCACACAGAAACTATATTATTTAAAACATGGCTTGGCCCATTAGCTCTAGCTTCTTATTGGCTAACTCTTACATCTTAATTTAACCCATTTCTATTAATCTGTATATCATGATGACATGGCCTACCAGCAAATTTTCAGCACATCTATTTGAGGGGGCCGTTCCATGGCATCCCTTGACTCCACCCTTCTTTCTCCCAGCATTCAGTTCTGTCTTCCCCACCTACCTAAGTTCTGCGCTGCTATAGGTCCAGAGCAGTTTCTTTAATCATTAATGGTATTTAAGCATATGGAGGGAAATCCCACATCACATAACTAAATATATTAAATCTTCAAAAAAAAAAAAACCCCACTGATAGTAAATGTATGTCTTAAATTTAAGTTATTTTACTTTGCATGCTTTGACAGAGTTAGTACAATGAATTATCATAACAAAGAAGTTTTTAAGATCTAAATATCATTTCTTAGGAGAAAATGTCACAAGCAAGACAGATCTGCCCAGAACGGATAGAAGTAAAGAAATCTGCATCAATTCTAGACAAAGAAATTAATCGGTTAAGACAAAAAATACAGGCAGAACATGCTAGTCATGGAGATCGAGAAGAAATAATGAAGTAAGTGATCGTTAATTTTCTACTTTAGTGTAATATCCATGGATATTATTAAGACTGAATCATTTTGTATGTAAATTTAATTTGGATGAAGTTTACCATCAATATATAATTGTACTGAAGTAGTATGTTAGATGGGCATTACTAGCAATGAACAATAACTTATTACTAAATTATGGAATGACATTTTAGCATAAATGCAATTTATGTTATAAGAATCATATGGACAGGAAAATATTAAGCTTCATAAGTGATCCAGAACTGCAAGTCAGAATAATTAGAAGCTGTTTTCCACATGCATGAAAACAAATGCAATTAGTCAGTCACTAGTAGTCGAGGTCATTGATGTCTTGTTGAAATGGGTGTTCTTTCATTACCGATATAAAGGAAGGCTTTAAGAGAATTAGAGGACTTTATGATTTTGCTGTTGTCTACTGCCATGACTGGCCAATCATCGAATCTTCTTTAGCCTTCTCCATTTACATAATGTGTACAATTATGATTACTTAGAGTTTGCTAGGAAAATTAAATGAAAGAATCTATAATAAATAGAATCTAGAGGAAACCTAGCATATGGTTGTTCAAGCTTTTCTGAAAAGATTTCATCAGTATGAATCAAAATGCTTTATGGAATATTTGTTGTAATTTTAAATGAGTTACTACTTTTATATTGTAACGTAAGGTGAGAAAATAAACTAAGCCCCTTATAGGTATTATTTTTTACAAATGAAACGTTAACAATAGTACATATCTCTGAAGAATGGCTAAAGATTAGTAAAATTACAGCTTTTCTACAAAATCCCTTTTTATATTACAAAAGACTGAGAGAAGGGGTCCAGCAAGTGAAAGCACCAGATGCCAATCCTGGTTGTTGGCCATAGTTAAACTCCTGGTACCCATTCTATGTAAGGAGGGAACTGACAACATTGGGTACCCACTAACCTCCACATGCAGGTGCACACCATAAATAAGTAATTTTTAAAAGCAAGTTTGAGAAATAAGTAATCTGAGCTTCATTTTCAAAACAATGGGGAGAAAATCAGACTATTTACTTTCTGGAGGCAGTATATCACACTTTTTAAAAAATTTATAAATTCCATTATTTGGATGTGGATGCCACTCAGTAGTATATACTTGCCTATCATATACAAGGCTCAGGCTTTGATTTTCAGTACTGCATCATGTATACATTGTGTGTGTGTGTGTGTGTGTGTGTGTGTGTGTGTGTGTGTGTGTGTGAATGAGCTGGGGAGGGGGAGTGACTCTGTAACATTGTTGCTGTGCAATCATAGTGTCCTGAATTAGCCAGCATCAGACCAGTTGGGTCTTCAGTGGGCCAGCCAGACCCACTGAAATAGGTAAGGTTTAGATTTAGTGAGAGAGTGTCAGCCTGTTGATTTTCTTCCATTGTGGCAGTTTTGAGTAGGTATGCCTTCCTTACCTCGCTGATCTATGTTGTTTAGAATGGAGGGGTTCCGATACTGACCTTGTGTCCCTTTGTTCCTTGTTGACATTGTTACTAAGAAGACTTTCTGGTGTGACCCTTTTATCTTTAGAAAGTGTCATTTAACTAGTATTTTCTGAGATCTGCCACCCCTGAGCCTTACCTGGATACTTAACCTTTTCCATCTCACTGTATTTTCTCCTTTACCCCTTCACACTTGCCTTGTCTGTCTCTGGTAGCATTCATTCTTTTGTGGGAATATGCTTTGACTAGAAATTCATGGAATCACTGTTCTTAGGGTCTCTCAATGCTACTCTTTCCCCTTCTTTCTCCAGTAAAATATATTTGAAACTTTACTTCTATGTTTGTATTTATTTACTGAATATTTTATTCATAAAATAGGCAGTACCAGGAAGCAAGAGAAACCTATCTTGATCTGGATAATAAAGTAAGAACTTTAAGAAGGTTCATTAAATTACTAGAAGAAATAATGACTCATAGGTACAAAACATACCAACAGTTTAGAAGGTAAGTGCATTTGAAAGGTATATCTCTTTTTCTTTTCACATTATTGTATATGAATAATAAAATCATTAGCTCTTTCCTCAAGTTCAGCTGTATGAGATACTATGGGTGCATGATCCACGTTTAGAAACTGTAGTTGAATCAGTACTTTGAAAGGACCTTAACAACAAGCTGGCCCAGCTTTTCTACTGTTAGGTATCCTTTACCTTGATTGCCCAGGAGGGTGTTTTGAGTGAGAACCTAGTAGTACTGGAGCAATTGATTTTACTCTTGGAAATTGTATGTTACTGAGGGAGATTGGAGGGGCCTCTTAAGACACTATCTCAATTGCTTTACCGAGATCTACTAGAATGGTGTCGTTCCATGATTATAAACCTTTCTTTTTTTTTTTTTTTTAATTTACTGCAGTGTCTAGTGTTTATAACTGTGCTTGGAATATAGCTGGTACTTGATATATATTGGTTGAATAAATAACCAAGGAAACAAGCTACTAAATAACATACATATGGTACTTTGAAAGAAAATGTCTTCCAAAGGGAGTGGCACTATTAGGTATGGCTTTGTTGCACTAGGTGTGGTGTTGTTGGAGGAAGTGTGGCACTGTAGGCTTTGAGGTCTCATATGCTCAAGCCACACCCAGTGTCTCATCACTTCCTGTTGCTTGTGAGTCAAGATGTAAGAACTCTGAGCTCCTTCTCTAGCACTAAGTCTGCCTGCATGCTGCCTTGTTTCTCGCCATAATGGGCTGAACCTCTAAACTATAAACAAGCAACCACAATTAAATGTTTTTCTTTATAAGAGTTGCTGTGGTCATGGTGTCTCTTCAGAACAATAGAAACCCTAACTAAGACAATACTCAAAAGATACATGCTCTTTCAGGAGTAAATAGATCCCCTACTTACACCGCAAGAAGCCAGAGGGGGGGATAAAAACTGGAAGGCAGTTTATAAGGTTATAGCTTTTAATATTCTTATCCCGAGGCAGCTATAGTTCTGTTAACCTATGTTTTCCCCGTACAGTTCCTCAGCAATGCTTCTTACTTGTCTTTATATCCCAGTTTCTACGATTGTGTTTGTGTATAGAGCGTGTCATATGTGTGTGGAGGCCTGAGGTTGATAACAAGTGTGTTTCCTTAATCCCACCCCACCCCCCGAATTTTTAAAAATTTGCAGTTTTTTTTTTGTTTGTTTTTTTTGCTGTCTAGCATCTCTTGCTGAGCCTGAAGCTCATCAATTTGGCTGGTTTGAAACCATCTGTGCCTGTTTACTCCCCACCTTTCAGTGCTGGGGTTACAGCAGCCTGAGGCTATGTGGGGCTTTTTATATGATGTCTAGAGATCCAGTCTCAGATCTTTACACTTTAGGGGGCAATTCAACAACCGAACCATCAACTTCCTAGAAAGAAATGCATGAAAATATACCTAGCTGTTGTATATATGGAGAAATTCAGAGGTGGCCTTAAATTTTTTTATGTTTATTATTTGGCATATATGTGTCCTGTATGCTATGACCTAGTATGTGGAGGTCAGGACAGTTTGCAAGAGTTCATCTTTTTCTTTCATCACATGTCCTGATTGAGCTCAGGAGCCAGGTTTAGTAGCAGTCACCTTTACCCATCTTGCTGGCCACTAGGTACGGCTTTAAAGATAAAATGTTCCATCATAGCCTTGGACTACAGTAAACTTTGAAATGCATGTGTATAGTTGTTGAATATTTTTTTCTTTTGCTTTTGGGTTTTTTTTTGTTTTTGTTTTTCAAGACAGGCTTTCTCTGTGTAACAGTCTTAACTGTCCTGGAATAGGCTCTGTAGACCAGGCTGGCCTCTAACTCAAAGAGATCACCTGCCTCTGCCTCCTGAGTGCTGGAGTTAAAGGTGTGTGCCATTACCGCCTGTTCCTAATTGTTGAATTTTTAAAATAAGGTGTTTATAGTGGGCAGTTTAATCATGTGCATTTATGGGGTACAGGGTTGTATTTCAGTACGTGTACATAAACAAGATACTTCCGATCAGGGTCATTGGCACAACTATGGTATGTCCTCCACAGTCTCTTTCTGCTCTCTCTAGTGCTGTGCTCTCTAGGTTGTGTTCCTCCTCAAATGCTAGGCTGCATGAAAGTGTACATTTGCTTTAGTCTTTAATGAGTAGTAATTTGGGGCCATTTGTAGGGCTCATCAGTTCATTTCCTATTTTTCAGAGATCATTTTGACTGGAACTGCCTTTGCTATTTGGTATCCAGACTGAAAACTCTTATTTCATGTATTTTGTCTGGGTTTTGAAGAGTTTTAGAAAAATAAGTGAGGCCGGGCGATGGTGGCGCACACCTTTAATCACAGCACTCGGGAGGCAGAGGCAGGCGGATCTCTGTGAGTTCGAGACCAGCCTGGTCTACAGAGCTAGTTCCAGGACAGATTCCAAAGCCACAGAGAAACCCTGTCTCGAAAAACAAAAACAAACAAACAAACAAACAAAAAAAGTGATATTTAATTTCCCTATTTTTATTTTGAATTTAAATTTAAAATAAAGTTTCTGTTATGTACATGTTTTCCAGATGTAGTTTGTTTCTTTGTTGTTATAGAAGCTAATATTTAAATAGTCTCTGTAAAAGTTGTGCTTTCTTGGTTTGGGTTCTTTTTCTTGTTGCTGGGACAAACACTCTGAGAAAAACAACTTAGAGAGGAAGTGTTTAATTCTGCTCACAGGTCAAGGCAGAGGAGTCACAGGTCAAGGGAGTAGGAATTTGAAGCAGCTGGTTATGTTGTATCCACAGGGAAAAAGCAAGAGTCAAGTGTGAATGCATGCTGTTCTGATCCCTTTTTACATCGTTAGCTAAGGATCCCGTGCCCAAGGAATGGTCCTTTAGGCTGGCCTTAGTTAACCCAATAAAGATAATCCATCACAGGTATGCTCAGGCTCGTTCCTCAGGTTATTCTGGATTGTCAAATTGACAAAACTAGCCATCATAGTGTTTTACCTTAGTAGAGGCTTTAACACTGAAGTGTTTTTCAATATTGTTTTCTCAGTTGTAGAAAGAGAACAAACATGACCAACTTGTTAGAATCATTTCTCTCTACTCTCTAACCTTATTTTTGGACAGTTTATGATAGAAATCCTGTGAATGGAAGCAGTCCATACATTGGAGTATTGAAGGATGTTATAGGGAGTTCTGGAATCCAGTTACTAGTGTTGAGGCAGTGAAAGAAACCAAGAAAATCTAGATTTCTCTGTCTTTGAGTGTAGAGAGTTAATATAGTTTAGGACATGTAGGCGGAAACTGCCTGTTTGTTTTCCTGACGCTCAGAGCCAAATAATCATACAGAAACTATTAATTACAACACTGTTTGGCCTATTAGCTCAGGCTTTTTATTTACTAGCTCTTACATCTTGAATTAATTTCCTTAATAGTTCAGTGTCACCTGACAGTGGAGCAGAAATGATGAGGCTTATAGTATACCAACAAGGGCTAAAACATTCCCTTAACCTTCTTTCCGCTGTGAAGTTGGGGGAACAGGCAGGCAGATAAAGAAGATGAATATTTATTTACCTTGGTGTCTCTAAAGCTTAATTTCTTTAAGGACAAGATTTGTCTTATGCCTGAGAGTAATAATGCCTTGAATAAACTATTTGGGTGACTAATACATTCACATGGACTGGCTGTCATAATGGGGCATATTAAATGTAGACTATCTTTATTCATTTATAAATACTCGATATAAAAGTAATGAATTTGTTAAAATCCAGAACACAAATATTAAAAACATAGGGAAAATCATCTTAAATACACCTATTAAAATGGAGAGCTATTGTCCAAACATTAGCATAGTTGTCTGTGTTTATATCATGTCGAACATATAGTCTGTATTATAATGTGTCAAATTATTTTATTTCAAGGTGTTTGACATTGCGATGCAAATTATACTTTGACAACTTATTATCTCAGCGGGCTTATTGTGGGAAAATGAATTTCGACCACAAGAATGAAACTCTTAGCATATCAGTAAGTATCTTGACCCTACATTTTTATTATTAGTTGTTTCTGTTCTTTTGATGAGACGTTGATCAACCTTATCCTGTTAATCTTTAGAAAATATTCTAAGCTAAGATGATCTGTGCTAGTATTTTTCACATTAAGTTGTTACTAATAAAGCTAGTAACTTGGATTTTTTTCCCCCAGTCACATTGTTTTCTTAGGATGATAAGTAGAGTTTTATTTTCAGTCTAACAATTGTTAATCTTGTCTACTTCTGTTTAAGTTTTACACAGCACCATGTAGGACATTATAGAAAGTCCATTGTCTGTAGTCCCACTGTGGGAAACCAAGAAGATTCTGCCTTGTAATTTAATTATCTGCTGTAGATAACTACCTTTGTAGATTCTTTGGTTGTGGAAATGTGTACAGAACGTGTGGTGTGGGGATGTGGATTAACAATTGTATAGGAAGATAAAAAACAGTTACTCACTTTAAATAGTAACTGCTATCCTTGATACCATAATTTTATCCTTCTATTCAAATATTCACAGGAAATATTTGATATTTGGGGTGCCCTTGTCATTTAGAACCTCTGCATTTTAACCAAAATAGGAAATATTGGCCTTGCCTTATTGATTGATTGATTGATTAAATTTCCACTGGTAAATTGTGTTCACCATCTCTCTACCCACCATTTTTGAGATCCAGTTTTTTAAAGGTACAGATTTAAAACTATGGGGAGGAATTAGGCCTATGGTTGGTGGGTAGTATGTCATGATAACCCATTGTTTTTACTACAAAAGTACAAGAAATTACAAAAATTCTATTTTTAAAGACATTGGAAAGCTGTGAAAGCAACAGTGACTAGATGAATTGAAATTCCAAGAAGTGGGAGAGCCTGTCCAAAGTAAGCTAATATTGCTGGATATTTTCCTTCCTGGAGGCATTTGCTGATGTCAGAATTTTTGTGGTGAAGGGGACTTCTGAGACTAGGCAGCAGGGCTTGTGGAGTAATAGGCACATGACTACTATTTCAGTTCATTCTTGAGGGCTTAGGTTGTGCATGGTTGGGCAAAGGCACCAGAGCCTAAAACTTAGTAAGACTATAAATCCATTCCAGGCCTGATTTTGTAACATGAGGGGGCCCGGCCTGCTTGTTGTTGGGGTTTTCTGTCCTGTCCGTACCCCTAGGTGTTCAGTCCCAGAGAAAAATCACACAAAGATCTCTGTAAGTTATAAAGCTTATTGGCCCATTAGCTCTAGCCTCTCACTGGCTAACTCTCACATCTTGATTAACCCATTTTTCTGAACTATGTTAGCCATGTGGCTCAGTACCTTTTTTCAGTGGGGCAGCTGACATCCTGCTGCTTCTGTGGTCTGGGCAGGAGTGGGAGGAATCAACTTCCTCCTTCCCAGAATTCTCCTGTTCTCATTACATCATTTCTACTTCCTGTCTGGTTTTCCCACCTATACTTCCTGCCTGGCCAATCAGCGTTTATTTAAAACATGATTGACAGAATACAGACAATTCTCCTGCACCATGATTTCTCCCATATTAACTGTCAGCCAGCCTTAGCATAGTATGTCCTAGTCAAATGGAAACTTGACTCCACCTTGGTAGACTAGCTATTATGTCAGCTAACATATCTGTTTTTATGCAAAACATTAAGTATAAAGTAAAAAGACTTGAGTCCTTACCATATAGTTTGGAGTCAAGCAGGTTGTCCATGCTCACCATCAGTGTACCAGTGATTCTAGCCAAAATCAAGGAACAAAAGAAAGGGATGATAAAGGAAGTCAAATTCCTATTTATACTTAACCAGGCCGTCTATGTGATGAAATCTATATAACAAGGAACTAAAATAGTTAAATGCAACTAGCAGGGTTACAGAGACAACATTCAAAAGTGAATTATATTTTTATATATAGCAGCATGATCAAAAACTGAAATTTTAAAATACCATCTATAACAACATTAAGATATAAAATACATAGAAATCTGACAAAATATCTAAAATACCTGAAAAGCCAAAAGAAGTAATGAGAAATTAATGAAGACCTAAGTGAGAAATCCATGCTTGTCAGGACTCAAAAGACTCAGCAGGGTCTGGGGAGAAGTCCCATCCAGTAAAGTGCTCTGCAAGTGTTAAGACTTAAAGAGTGTAGATCGCCGGCATTGCATAAAAGGCCACACACCAACCCCAGAGCTCTATAGGCTCCTCGCCAGCAAGTCTAGCTGGATCAATGAGCTCCAAGTTCAATAAGAGTCCCTGTTTCAAAAAAAATAAATGTGAAAAGGATTGAAAAAAACAACTCTCTCTCTCTCTCTCTCTCTCTCTCTCTCTCTCTCTCTCTCTCTCTCTCTCTCTCTCTCTCTCTCTCTCTCTCTCTCGCTCTCTCTCTCTCTTTCTCTCTCTCTCTCACACACACACACACACACACACTCACATGCACACACATACTGCATACACTTATGTATATAAAGCATATATGCATACAGCACATACAATTCAACATGTCAAAATTTTGGTTCTTAGATTCAACACCAGTTCTTCATATTGTGGTGACCCCAACTATAAAATTATTTTCATTTATGAAAGTTGTTGACCCTGTTACTTCATAACTCTAATTTTGCTGCTGTTATGAATCATAATGTAAATCTGTTTCCCAATGGTCTTAGGTGACCCCCCTCAAAGGGTCATTGAGACCTATCAAGGAGTTGTGACCCACAGATTGAGAACCCCTGTGATATAGAGCCATCCAGATTATGGAAACCAAGCACACAAGGGAATTTACAGAACGATGGATATGTTCTTTATTCCGAATTGCAGTTTCATACTTAAACATATTTATTACAACTTAATTAAATTGTGCATTTTAATTGTGTGCAGTTTGCTGGATCTTATTAAAATTAAAAAGGTTTTTTACATTTATTTGAGATTTCATGCCGCAGTGTAAGTATGGAGGCCCAAGGATAATTTGCAAGTGTTTATTTATTCCTTCCTTCTATTCTGGGAGTCCCTAAGAATGAAACTCAGATGCTCAGGTTTGGTCCCGAGTACCCTAACCTGCTAAGATGCTCAGGTTTGGTCC